>NC_064026.1:12745000-13050000 GCF_917208135.1 Athalia rosae
TGTCCGTACTATAAGACCCTTGACAGGTTTACCAGTATAAAATACCTCGAGTAATGTTAGAATTATCTACTTACACCAGAATGCGGTGGTGTTACATTCTTTTATAAATACCCACCGCGTACAGATCCATAAATCAAACGGTCCGCCCATATGTATTTCGTTTTTCCTTAATTTTCATCGGAGAAAATTTTTTTTTTTTTCGCCCCAACTCTCCCGATCTTTTTCGGGTCATTCGGCTTCGGAGCGGAGGAATTTAATTTAGCGACTGACGGGACTCGAAAGAGCCGAATAAAATATAGAATAATAGAGCGATTCGGTTAGGCGATAAAAATACCGCATTCAGGTATATAGGGTTACAAGCTTTTGGAAGAAACCTGCCAAGAAGACGTTGGTTGGGTTGGTTTTTTAGCGAATCGCTAACACTGCTCCCAACAGCAGAGGAGCCGAGATACGAGAATACCTACTATTCGGATCACGTGTCTCGTCGGAGAAGTCATTGCCGTCAGGATGCGTCGAGCCTTCTAAATATTAAAACACTAAGCCCACTCCAGCAGCAACGATATAAGTATATATTCGCTTAGCATTCATAATACAACCCTTATAACGTCCATCGCGCGCAATTCTTCAAGGTTGTCTTGTAACAATGATGGAGGAAAAAAAAAAAAAGATTTTGTAACGGTCGTCGCCGCGTTCTCAATTACGTATAATAAAATATATTGCGCGTCAATTTTTTCAACGATATTTTATCCCTGGATAATAATAAAATTGGTGAGGAATTACGGGGGATTTTTATCAAACGAAATACTGTCGATGCCGCACGTTTATAGGTAACGTACGCGCCGTTTTTCAAAGAAGAAAAATATACAACAGTGGAGGAGGATGGCGCGGCGCAACTCAAGTTGGCATCGGGGCGATAAAATTGTTCGCGGCAACCTTCGTATTGGTAGGCATAATATACTGCGAGGACGGCAAAAAACGAATCGATTAAAGTAAGAATAAAGAGGAGATTATTCTACCGCGAAAGCAGCACAACGCGACGCTACCAAAACAGAAGACAATCGCGACCCTTGCGACCCCCGCTGAAAGCAGAATCTTGTACCTCCTAACTTCACGCTCTTTCTTTATTTTCTTTTTTATTTATTTTTTTTCGTTTCCTCTTCTCATCTGCCTGCGGAATTGACCGCCCAGAGATTATCCCGATCTCACCAAGGTCTTAACTCTCCTCGCGCTATTATGCAGTCGAAGCGATTCACATTTCGCGCGGCAAACCGATACGATTAAGCTTCACCGTTCCGCGTCTTCGGGATATAATATTTCCTACAGAAATAGCTATAAGATACACAGATGCGCGGCAAGATTATACGTACACGGATCGCCCACCGCCGTAGCTAATTTGGCGCCTCGCGCGCAAGACAATAGAAATTCCCTCGACATCTTTTTCATCCTCCTATATTTTATTTCACCTTTATTTTACTTCATTTTATTGTTCTCACGGGACAAATTGCGACGCCCGTTAAACGGTGGCTTTTTCTCAACGCCTCCCCCTTATATTCTTCGACTTTTTTTTATTTTTCTCCGTTCTCCGGTATTATATACACTCTTATTACGGGGACGGCAGCAGCAGGAGCCGCAGTAGCTCTCGACTTGCACCACGCTTTGCGGAACGAGAAGAGAGTTAACTTCTGCACAATTGCCGCCCGTCTCATTGCGCCATTAGCTGAACATGGGCTCGACAAAACCTGACCCCGACGGAAGTATGCCTTATCTCGAAGGGATCGGTCAGTTTTTTTTTTTTTTTTTTTTTATTACACGCGACATGAGGCTTGTGTAGTTATGGATATCCCCCAGAAAATCATTTTCAATTATATGGAAAAATTTATACTCATTGTCAGTTGAATCCAATCTCAGGTGTTCACTTGTTGTTTAATTCTACGAATTACTATTGCTTCACTATTTTTAATCGGACGGTAAAGTCTGGACTACAACGCGAGAGCGATTCTCCGATTTTCAATTTCTTGAATTATTCCAACCCTGTGACGCGGTCGACTGATAATATCGTACGACGATACGTAATAATAGTTATAAATAATATTCTGACTCATTCACTCCCCCACTATCGTACTGCATATCGTGCTCATCTCCGTTGCTGCTGTTAGTGACTCAACGACGAAACTTTGAAAAAAAAGAAGCGCAAAAAAATGGAGAAAATAAAATAAGCAATAAGAAAACTACCTTAGCTATCGTTTTCGTTTTCTCAACGCGTTCGCTCTCGTTTACGTTTGGCACGTCGACAGGTATACGACACTCGAGTTAGATTTTCGTGCCGTACTAATGTGGGCTGATCTCCTGCATCAGCTGGGAACTGTAGCTTTTTTTAGTTCTTCCTCCTTCGGAAGTTTTGATATTATTTCGGTGATTCTCAAACTTCCTCAATAACTTGCATATTTTTGCGCAGCATATGAAACGTGAAATATGAGAGTAGATCGTCCCATTTCGGTATGGCGAACCTTTAGCTGTGCGTCCGTTACAGTAGATCTGTTGCAATTTACAAGACGCGTTGAAATTAGCCCTTCTATTACGTAACGATGCGATATAATTACGTAACTATAAGCACATTACTGTGCGGGTACACATATGTATATTTGCTAAATTACGAGTACCGCATAAAATCTCGACATGTACAAGGAAATAATTCAGCGCTGGAGGGCAAACGCGCAATGAAGTGTAAAAGACCGAAGTGAAGTTAGTTGTAAAATGATGGTCTTGTCTTCGCTCTTGAAGTATATGAACTCGTTTTATCACCGTTGCACGTGCACTCATTACAGTGCATTACGGGTATACCTGCCCAATTATAATACCGATATCAACATTCAGAGAAAACGAAAATATGAAATAACAATGCAGTCAATTTTTGACGTACTTGTTTTATTTTATTCCTGCTTGTTTTTTTTTTTTTACCATCTTTAACGCGTACTTTTTCGCGTCCGCTGTAACTTTTATTCGAACCATCACGGTTGTTGGGCGTGGTTCATTTCGGAATGCAAAAAATTTTTTAAGCTCAGTGAGCAAGAGAAGCAAAGCTCAATGATTTTTTCGACTCTTGCACCGCTAATTTATTCGAGATCTGTCCACGCGTATGTGTATAAGCGTGTAAAAAAGGATGCGCCTTCCTCGATTATACGGTGTGTAACGTCACTCGCGCAAAGTAGCTTTATTATTTATCATTATGATAACGAATATCATTATTATACACTACTGTTATTACCGCTGTTAGTGCAGCACATCGGTTATTGGTGTGCGTAACGTGATGCGGAGCACACACTTGTACATCGTACGTATAACGTACGCTATAAAGTACATAATTAATCAATGCCACACTGCCGCGCAGGCTAAGTAACCGATCAGGAAAACGCGCGGCGTGAACCGTGTCGAGCATGCCTAAAGATGCATTGTATATGTGCGCCTGATGTATATAATAGATTTATACATATTCGCCGCGCATACGAGTGGCGATAAAAATGACAACAGTAACATTAATAATTACATTTCACGTTTCAAGACGTACGTTATGATCGATTGCTGGGATTCGTTAAGAGCCTCCACAGTACACGTTTTGCGTATCATCGTAAAATGATATGGATATTCATTTGGAAAATATATAAGCACGTACCTGATAACGTACGTTAAGTAATTGATAACTCGCAGTTTCGTATGATATTCTGAGGTCCGAACAGATGAAAGTTGTTCAAATTTAAGGTGAATTGTACTTTGTCAAATGACTAGCGGAAACTGAGACGGAAGAGGAAAAAAAATATTCAGGTTTTTCCGAATCTTTATCTACGACGTTAAAACTTTCAGTTTTATCTACTTGGTACTGCTACTGCATTTGTTTGTGGGAGCGTATTGATTAGACAATGTTATCAGGAGATGTCTGAGGGATGTTGTATATTACTTTTGTGTAGTATACCATAGATGTACCCATCGAGAAAAATGTGCTTGTGAAAAACGTCTCGATAGTAATTTATTTCTCCGCTCCTTTATTTTTTTCTTTCGAATGTACGAATTCCGAAAGTAAAAAAGATTTAACCATAGATATATTGAATAGTTCAATATATCTATGATTTAACGATGAGTATGGTATACTTTTTTCGAAAAATAGGCATATATTTCTTTCGGACCGATCGAATCAGCCTATTCTGGTTTTTCGAAAAAAGTATTCCTTTCAGACAAGAAAAATCGCAGGATACCGGTCGATATTTGGGAATTTGAAAAACCAACACGGCCATTTTGTTTTCTAGGGTGTGGTCCAGAATAAGTGCTGATAGCTAACACATCGGTCTATAAATATTAGATATATACAATACATGAATATCGTCCGGATGTAGTTCGATGAAATATAATTCAAACTGTCTGCATATTACGTACACGCATCCATACACTATTATATTTTTTATAGTTTTTACGACGTGATTACAGTCGCAGTAGACGTAGGTATACCTATACCCACTCTAACAACTGGCTGTCATAATTCTTCTCCGATTTGGATCAGCGCGGGTAGCAGGCATTTATTATTAGGTAGCCGAAAAGACCGGTCATGGAACACCGATCCCGATAATATGATAACCTTATTAAAGTCCCCACCACAAACGCTATATATATATATGTTACGTACAGCAATTCACCCGATGCACATGGGGCGCCGATTTAGACAAATAGTTGCGATGCTATTACGTGAAATAAAAAGATAACAAAAAGAATGAATCAAACCGAAGAGAACAAAGAAATCAAGTAATGGAAGTCGGCCGATCTGTGGTTCACGGTATAATTTACGCTCACAAAGTTAAAATTGTAAACATACGTTACGTATAGCTTCAATTATGCAGCAGTTTGGCCAAGTAACGTGGATACGTCGTCGATAAAAATAAAAAAATGATCCGAACGCCCGTGACTTTGTTATATGACCTTCTAAACATATTTGTATACAATGCCGTTGCGCTGTCATCTCACCTCTCGTTCCAATTGCTTGGAAAAGACGTTAGACTTACGTACACAGAAATGAGTACAAACGTGGTAGAAACACCGGATATTGTGCATCTCTGTAAGATCACCTGTATTTTTACCTGTAGAGATGAGAAAAAAGAGAATGAAAAAAGATTAATTAACGAATTGTATATTTTTCGCTGATTCCAGGCTTGTGCACCGAGATACTTGTGGTTCGGATCGAATTTGCAGAGGAGGGAACCCGTGGGGACTTGTTACATCACAAAAAATTCTTTCAGCGAACCGAAGGAATTTTCACCCTGTCGAACGAGTGAGTATTGATATAAATAATAAAAACCAGTAAACGCGTTGTTCAATATCCCTATCGGATCACTCGAAAGAAAGATACACTGCACGCGTTCGGTCCCTTTTATTTAAAATGTGGATATTATTCGTCTACCCCAAAAACGAGGGGGAACTTTCAAGATATGTACATGAACAATTTTATGGTTCAACTGATGCGCGGAGGAAAGTATTGCCATAAGTAAAACCATATGCTTCAAAGATGTTCCAAAGTCAAGACCAAAATTCTGACTTTTACTTGTGAGTAGTTATAGTACGACGTGCAGCCGAGCAGCTGAAAGTCAGGATCTAATTCATACCACACCTCATTCGCCACAAAACGATCAAGTTCACAAAATGCATCGTAAGCCCAAAGAAGAAGAGGAAAAAAAAAGAGAAGAAAAAGTCTCCACTTTAAACAAAAACTTCTTTTTGGTTTAAAAAAAAAAAAATAAACATATACTAAGTGTATCTAACAACGTAAATTTGGTTTACAGAAAAACTATTCTAGACACAAAACATATACATGATGCTCGTATTTGTATCTGGATATGCTCACCCTGACCTTAAACTTCCTAAATAAAATTTCTAAACAATTTTTTTTTTTTTTGGACTTTCATCTACTTTTTTTTCAAACTCCGTATCCAGTAGACCAGAGATGGTAGAACGGACGTTAACAAATAAAATACAAAAACCCCCAGAATTTTGGAATTAAATCAAGGTTATATTTTCTTTCTCGCGATAGAAATTCAGCCACCTACTGTTATATGTTTCAACTACACGCATTGAACTCACCGAGTTTTCCCATAAACTTCAAGTGACATATGTTGCGGATTTTATGAAGGGCACGTTACTCGTCTACCTTACTTAAGATGCCATAAATATTCGGTAACGGAATATTTCCTGTCCCAGCCAGGTTATTATAATGGGCCACATGCTCACTTCTTGAGTTTTTGACACAGATCGAGTTGAAGAAAAGGGAGAAACGAAAAGAAAGAAAGAAAGAAAGAAGAAAAACGCTACGGGTTACCGGAACAAATTTTTCCTTTCCCCTGCAGTTTTCCTCGCCTCTTAGGGACTGCGTGCGGCACTCAAAAATCCGCCCCTTCCTTCGCTTCGTTTATTTCGTTTTAAAATATCTCGTTTCTTCGTATAATACACCAAAAACTCTGCAACCGATAACATTATCGCATCGAGTCTGAATTTTTTCTTCCATCGCTTTTCAAGCTGTTCTTGTTTAGTACGTCAGTTGCCGTTGAAAGCTGTTTTCAGTGATCATGGGTCGAATATTATCTGAAGATGCACTTCACCTGCAGTGATTCCTGCTGACCCCGCAGCGAGTCTTACCTCTCTTTTTTTGTTCGCTCGTTATCTTATTCTTTTCCTTTGAGATAATACTCATTTTTTCAACCACTGCAGAAGCTTTCTTCACCGTTTAACGCATCTGTACACGTACATGTGAAGTCTGCACTTTCTCTTGCCTCTCTGATGCGCAGCTGTCATCGTAAATTTTATCACATACACATGTACATTCCGTACACTTATCCAAAAACTTTGAGGCGCGATATCAGCTGCCGTATACATACACACAGATGTAAATAGGTATGTGCCATTTATTGTCATCCATAACTATCTACGTGGGCCCCTCCAGAATTTTCAATACGATTCAAACTCCAACTGTTACGATATACCCGCTCACATCCAAGGGGCGGAAGGACTCGTGCCGCAATGGCAATAGTTTTTTTCTCCATTCCTTTTAGTTTTTTGTGTCTAGTTTTTTTTTTTTTTTACTTCTTCGCTTTTTCGGTTCCCCAAAAAACGAAAGTTAATAACAGCCAAGCGGTGAACGTTTCCGACACAGAAGGAGGAGAAAGAGTATAGCTGTACAAGCTCTCCTCGCGGTAGTTTATGAGGGATAAAAGACAACGTGCATTGGATATATATATCACCCACACATGCGTGGATGTTGTATCTATTGAATGGACGGGATGCATGGGTGGAGTATTATAGTACATGGAGCATTCTACGTCAAAACGAAGATGTTCCAACTTACCGGTTAATCCGATTGCCCTCACAATTGAAAAATGAGAGCTCGTGCGATCGATCGCCCACTTTGATTCTGGCCTGAAAATTTTCGTCTTCTCCAATATTTTTTCCGCGTGAAACGTTTTCCTCCTCGCAGCGATAATTTGATATGAAATAATTCGAGTAATATGCGAGATGCTCTCTTTTCATCTGATCTAGTTTTTTGATATTCTCAGGCTCCGTGCAACGATATCTCGACACCCGAGAGCAGTGACTTTTGTATCATGTTTACTGGTTATTTATTTATTTTTTTTTTTTCCGAGGAAAGTGCATTTTCACCGATCTATTTTTCCGGTTGGACTCGTGATAAAATGAAACGCGCATCGCGTTATGGAGATAAAATGCACGTGCGTGGTTTATACGGCGTTGGAATGCATGCGTAGTTCGCAAACCGTGTTTCCGGCGCGTTTTCAACCAGTTTCCGGTTAGATAGTTATACGGCTACCGTTGGAGTGCAGACTGCTTATTTAACTTATGTACTGCACCCGGGCTGCTGTTCCTGCTGCGACGATATTATGACGGATTTTTTAAAACCATAATCCCTTCATTTTAGTTTTTATAGCGCCATATACGATAAATATAGCTCCGAATTACGATCGGTTTCCGGTACGGGATAATAATAAAAACAACTTGATGGCTCTACCTTATTATACCGATATTGCTTTTCAGATGGAGCATGTAATAACGATCTCCCTCTTCTTCGCTCCGCAATCGATATGTGAAAAGTCGAAGAAATGCTCCCGTAAAACTGGAATCCTCGATTTGATCATCGAGTTATTCCGATCGGATAAAACCGTTTGAATCAAATGAGATGCCGAAATTATTTCCGCGGCACAAGTTTCATCTTTTATCGTATACGTCATACATATATTCAACAGCTCTTTTCACAACCGGAATAAATAAGAGTCACGATCATATTGCAAAATGGGATGTGCATACAATTACGAGTTCCCGGTACACCCGTCGCAGCTACTTCCTAATAATTACTCGTTATTCTTTCTTCTATATATGAAACGCTGACGTTGAATTTCCCGGTACATTGCACGGTAGAGAAAAGCGCCAATTGTAAGAAACGTATCTACGAACTCGATATACGCACAACTTCGATGAACACGTTCCAAAAAACGATAATAAAGAAATTATCAACGCTTAGGATTTTTCGGAGCAAAAATTCCACGGACTTTGGTTGCAGTGGCACGATTTTCACCGGTAGAGGATCCGAAGAAGAGAGGAAAAAACAAAATCTCGACGTTATAAAATGTTGGAAATTATTTTTAACTCTCGGTCGGACAGTCGAAAAATTTTCCCCAACTTATTTATCCGCATTAATGGAGAAGCGCCTCAACTGCTACAGCATCAACATCGCCGGCGTTTATATCGTCGGTTATCAATTTACAGTGGAGTCGCAGCCTTCCTCGTTTATGTTCTCGTTAATTTTCTTTTGTGTCCCTATAACGCTACGTACGTACGTACATGCATCCAACCAACCAACTGCACGTGTCTATAAAACCCAAACGAGTATAAACGACAGATCGTCGGTTTGCTTATAAGTTATCCCATACACTCCACACCCCATACTCGAAGCTTGGGTACTGTTTGCGGACAACTAATTAATTTTATTGTACGCATTCCTGCGACCATCCTTCCTTTTTTTATTATCACTATATTATTTTCAATTGATACTTTTTTCCGTCTGTTTTGTTCCTCATTTCATTTATATCTCTCTTTTTTTTTTTGTTATCGCCTCCTCCGTGACCAGCATCTCTCTTTCTTCTCGCAATAAATTAATACGTACAACATCGCGAACTATCTCTAATACACTCGCGTTATTTAGCATAGAACAAGTATGATATGACATGAAACATAGTAAGTTCATTCATTCGTTCATTATCATTTATTTATCTTTTTAATGGATTCTCTTATTCGTTCATTCATCGTATACGTGTACGCAATTCATGGCAATTCGACGCGCAACTTATTGCAAGTTATCTTGTATATTTATAAAAATCGTATAGTCGTAATTAATCACTTTTGCATGTACGTATGTACATAAATAGGTATGCCTGATAACATATAACTCGGTAAGAGATATTAAATTTCTACAAATTGAACGCGAGAAAACGAAAAAAGAGGAGGTGTGGATTTTCTATTTTAGTCTTCTTCCTTTTTCATTTTCTTTTTTCTTCAATTGAAAAATCTTCCCTTCTCGTACTGATGTTAGGCTCAAGTTTCACTGCATTAAAATCGTTTAACAAATCTGTCTTTATTATCCCGCGGGGAGATGATTTTAGAATTTAGGACCCTAGAAAACTAACTCGTATTTTCACGTTATTATATACCGCGGCGAACGCGGTGATTCAAGAATAGCTACTCACCCAGAAAGTAACCGGCAACACGATACATTTTATAAATAGAATATATATGTATATATGCACGGCCGTACAATTCCCTGTATATATATTGAGCCCCCCCTATATTTTAATTATTATACCAACTTACATGTGCGGCAAAACCGATCGAGCGGTTCAACAAACCATGGATGGATACCGATGACTTTTTACATTCGATTTCAAAAAAAAAAAAAAAAAAGAATGATTCAAATCAGTCGAAATCTTCAAGAATAGATAACGCGTTGCATCGAATGTTCACTCGTAGAAATCATACGGTGTTAACACCACGGGGCGTGATAGTAATTAAATTAATTATCATTATCATATTCCGATCAGCTTGCAGCGCGTTGCGCATCATATTATATCGACCGATAGTTGCAGCGGATATAGGTATACATATATATTTGTACGTTACACGCATGACGCTAGAACGGAAGCACAAGATACGCCGTATCCTTTCGAAAAGTTTAATAAATTGGGCAGACGTTCAATTAACAATCAGCATAAGGCCGAGCGATCTAGGCGTGAAAAATGTAGAAGAATCTCTTTCCACGAGTAGTTGAACAGCTGTAGAAAAAAAAGCTTCCGATGAGGTGAAGTGCGATAAATGAATAAATAAATAAATAAATGACGTTAAGTCGAAGGTTTAAAAAATGAAATAGATACCAACGTAATAGGTTGAGGGCGTTGTCAGAAAGTCAGGGTGCGTAATGACGCGTATAGTTATGACACGGATTCTTGAGATCCAGTGACGGTTTCAAGTGAAGCGTGATAAGTGCTCGAAAAGTCTCGATCAACTTCCTCGTAGTAACCTACTCTCCTGGTTTTATTTTTTATTTTTTTGTTTTACTTGGAGAATTATCAAACCACTCAAAAGTCGACCGTGTAACGTAATCGCGCGTCTATCTATATTGGGCTGAAGTGAGAGCAACTAGAACCTTCTGAAATTGTGAAAGAAGGAAAAATATTCTCTGCCGATATTTTGAAAGGATGTATTTTGCGGAGGCGCGTTCGATTTTCAATGAAATCTTTCCCCTGAAATTAATTAATGGGGTTCGAATAAATCGTGGGAGCCGACGACGCGATCAAGGATGTCTGAAGATAGAAACATACGCGGTACCTACGTCTTTATTCAGTTAAGAGAACAATATGCAATAATTATCCATTTCCGTTTCAGGACGTTGGGGTTACCACAGGCAGGGATCTTGTCAGGCTGGTATGAGCGCCGCCCTATCTAAGGTAAGCGAATAATTCTGACCGGCTAATGAATTAATATTTAACATTTCAAAAAAAAAAAAAAACAAAACAAAACAAAAACAAAAACGATCAGCTAATCGTGACTCTCCATAAACACTCAATTACGTCAATCCTCCCGCATTATTCTTACATAAGTCTATTGTAATAATTTCAGTCCGTAGTGCAACCCGAATCAGAGTCACCCCTGATCGTCAATGAATAAGGATTAATATATAAATTGACGCATGTATCTTTCGATGGCGGATGCTCCAAATAACGTGTCCGCAATTTCGACGGTTGCGGTCAATTAATTAATTGTATAAATGGCGAATGCTCGATGCGCAGAGTGCGTATAACTCGCATACCTCTCAATTTATCGCGCATTTCGATTCGCATCGCGAGAATTTTTTCATCAAACTTCTCACACTTGTTTTTTTTTTTTTTTTATACCCCCGTTTTATATATTTCTTTCTTTCGTACCAGAGGAATAGGTATCGTATGACGGTGTAATAATTATTGCCACCGCAACCGCGCAGAAGCATTGAGCTCGCGCAAATAAATATAAGTTGAAGGTGTGCATAGGAATAAAAGTACGAAAGGTAACACGCCGTCGTGTGGCACGTGTCGCGTTTACGTTGCATATATGCGTATGCGTAACTACGTAGGTATATACCTTTATCCTTATATACTATCGCATATAAAGCTGAAGCTCAACCAACAAATAAACCTTCGAATAGCTTACCACCGCGTATTCACCCAACATGGCAAGGAATTCGAATTCTTACGGACAGACGTGAAATTCAACGTTAAATCTCTGTTTCTCTTTCCCTCCTTTCTCATTTTTTTTTTATTTTTTTTTCTCGTTTCCACACACCATACAAATTGCATGCAAACGGTGCCGATAAGTTTGCTACCTGAAGAACCGAAAAATTCAGAGGCAACGGCAAATAAGCAACTCTCCTGGATGTAAACAATTTCGGATTGTTTCGAAGGATTCTGAATTTTCATATCAAGCTCACAAATTCGTTGTAGCTTTTCTAACAACCGATTCGAGTTACTCGGTAGCATTTTATAATCGAAAAAAAGGAAGTCCAAAGTATTTTTCGCAACTGGTATCATTTTTTTCTTTTTTGCCGCACACGTGTGTATCGTATTCGTTGTCGAACAAGAGGTGGCGAGAAACTGTTGGAAGAAGAATGAAAATGAAAAAAGTAGAAGAGAGAGATCGACAAGATAAGGTGGATGGATAACATGGATCGTGTGATATGATACACGTGGACACGAATGGTGGATTTTAGGCTTCCGGAGAAGGTCCTGCTTACATGAAATTGATATACGTACGGGCCAATATGAACCGCTTAGCTCCAGAATAACGATAAATCGGCGCCAGGTTGGAACACCTAGCCGTAATGGACCGCAGGCGCATAAATGCCGCCAAAGTAAATAGTATAGTAGGACAATCCGCGAGCCTCTTTCTGCGGGGTAGCGGGAAGCAAAAGACCAGGCCCAGCTATCTCTCGGAACGATGTATAATTCAGAATTGCAGTTTGGATGTTTAATGCATGTCCATTCCACTGCGAAATCCTCCGCTTCTTTCTCCGACCAAAGTAAGAGTATAGAAGTTCCTGAGTCACACAGGAGTCCTTTTATTCGACGTTAAATATAACCCTTTCGGGATAATATTGCACACATATATATATATGTAGGTATATTTATTATACGCGCTTACGATATCACGTATAATATTACCTACCTTTTTCATTTGAAAACCGTAATAGTACAGGGGGTGACATTGACATTTCTCGCGTTGAAAGATTGAAAATAAATAGCATCGCGTGGTCCAAATGAAGCTGTGCCATCTGCTCCATTTCGAAGTTTTCCGTAAGAGTATAAAAAATTGAGGGTACTCTACTTGATTTTTGACTCCAACGATCGATTTTCACCTACATTTGTTATCGTCACGATTCTTGCGATCAAGTGTAAGTATATAGGGTACATGCGATACGCACTTACACACGTATCTATAAAATATATAAGCACGAGTCGAGGCATACGAATTTCTTGAAGAGTTTGATAGGGAGTTCCGTGCATATAACGTACTTTTGCCATATACATATATACAAATGTGAAATGGACAATGTTGGACAGTAGAGAAATAAGGTCTTGAGAATAAGGAGAACGAACAATGAGAGAGCGTTGGATAGCAGGGGCATAAATTTAATAGTCCTGCAGGACTCGAAGAGCTCTCCTCCTTTCCTCCCCAACCGTTCGTTCTGTAGGTATACATATTTGGCTCTGTTATATTTCAATCTGAGTCGCAGCTCGACTTTTTCTTAAATCGGCGCCAGAATACAACTCATGTGGGTCGTGTGTATATCGTGTTTCGTGTACAGTATATCGTGTCTTTTGATATGTAATTCCTCCACCGTTCCCGCTGCTGCTGCTGCTGCCGCTGCCGCTGCTGCCGCTGCCATGCGGTGTAGCCGTAGCACCGCGCAACTTTTCAAGCTGCTAGGAAGCGGACAACTATAATCCCTCCAGGACTCATGCTCCGTTGTAACCCACCTATTGTTTAAGTTGCAAATTTTTGCCATGTAAGCAAGAAACCACCTCCGGCAAATGTCTCCACGGGGGGTGTTTACCGGCTCTCTCTCCGATCCTCTTTCTTATTCTACTCCATGAATTATTACACCGATAAATATATCTATATATAAATTATATCCCCACGATCGGACACACTCGCGAGTGGTCAAGTTTTCATGCTCAAGAAGTACACGGTAATATACATATTGTCTTGCCGTATGTGTGAATCATACGTAGGTACGTACATACGTATGTATATACGATGTGATACGTGAAAGTATTTTAGATTCTAGTTTCGCGGGAATACGTCGATAGTAAATAAAAAGGTGTTGGCATTCTATAGAATTTATGCTAAAAATCCCGTACAGACGTTGTAAATAAAGTAGAGGTATAAAAAATCGGCACACTTTACCGCACAGCGCACACCGGATCGTTGGGATTTCACATGCTCGGCCATTTAAGGAGAGGACATTTCGCGTTCTGTCACAGTTTCGTGTTCTGCACTCTATACCAGACCACCTACGCACGCCTTATATTCTTCTTCTTCTTCTTCTTCTTCTTCCATTTCTCAAGAGAAAACAAACCCTTTGTCTTTTCCCTTATAGTCAGATCTCCGCTGCGGTATAATATAATAAAGTACGAATACTATACTTCTCTCGCTATGTTAAGAAACAAAGCGAATTATACACACGTGATACTTTCTTACTCGGAGGATTTTTGCAAAGCGACTAGTCGCCGGGTCATGGAAGGGAACATGAAAAAAAAAGAAGTGGTTTCCATCTTTTTTTTCCCTTCTATTTTACACGGTTCTCCTTTTCCGGTTAAGGAGGAAGAGAAAAAGAAAAGAACGAGAAGTTTCACATGTCCGGAGAAAACTTTCCAAATTTCGTTCAGGTTCAGATTTGAAAAGACGCTGTTGTTTTATTTGACATTTTTTTCATCCCTTTAGCTACCGCATCAAGAAGAAAAGCCAACGGTAAGACCGACGGACGTACGACACGTGATCCGTTCTAAACTTCTACCTACTCTTAGGTCGAAGAGTCGGGCTCGTAAATTTTTCCAAATATAGTTACTCGAGGACATTCCTTGCAATTTCTCTCTATATGAACAAGTTTTCCCTACTTTTACGTACGACGACACCTATAGCTAGTAGCTATTCTCATGTCTACTGTACTTCGATTCGGTGTTGGCGGTAAATCGTACCACGGCTTGTGTTCGGTCAGCCATTTGTCTCTAGGCTTGTAAATGCGGTATCCGCGGTACATTATAAAAGATTATTTCTCCTGAAACTCGAAGTTTGCCTTTTAAAATAACAGCTTATACCATTCGCGCGATCCTCTAACCACGGTTTAGCTACGCTGCGTAAGGTGGCATAGCTTCAGGTATAGTATATAATATCTGAATATACCGCGCATCTGGTTAATCTCAGTTTATCACCGTGTAGCAGATTCCCATTATTACTATAAACGTTCTTCACAATGGTAGAACCTCCGCTCCTAAACGCCAGCGTTGCACAAATTATTATAATACTTTGCGTTTGCGTTCGCACGTTTCGAATATAAAAGCCGCAAGTATTTGCCTTGCGTCCTTTTTTCATCCCCCTTATTACCTTATACAGTTATTTCTCGTCTCTCCGAACACACTAAACCGATCATCGACTCGCTTACGAATAAAAAGATTATCTCTGTGCGAAATACTTCGTCAATCGATTGAAAGTTATCGTCGCATTTCTATTGCGATGATAAATTTTGCTCGGATTACCTATCAGAGAAAAATCTTTATCCGCAGTCATTAAACGCAGTATTCCTTAGCTGCAATAAATCTTCCCTCACTGTCTGCCTACACGTAATTTGTCCAGGGTGTATAAGGAACTTGAGCAATAAGCTGCAAGGTATACAGTGTCCACTTAATTTACTCTATACCGCAGTATAGTATGTGGGACTTAATTACCCGCTTTGTGCTGCTGGCTAAGCGACAAAAACGCAAAAGGGTTGCTGCTGCATTGCAGGACGGTGTTTATAGTGCTACGGTGCCGTACAGTGTCAGAGCCATTTCTAGTACCACTTGAACACTTTCTCACACTGATAAAATTGGGCCGCTTTGCGACAACGCCGAAAGACTTCAACAATTACATGCTTCACACATATATGCATATTGATTTTTTTTTTTCTTTCGTCACAGTTTCCTAAATTTCAGATTTTTCACTTTTTTGACAACATGAGCTGGCAATCGACGTAGTACAAGAGTTGTAATTCAGCTGAAAACGTCGGTATGACCATAAGGTCGGACAAAAGAAGAAATTTTCCTTTGAAAAAATGGTACTCTATCAGATTTCACGAATTGTTCTCAAACCAAGCAACTTCCACTCGGAACATTAAAATCATTCGGTCAAGTTGGGATGTGGGTAGTACATAGAATAAAAGATTTATTTATCGCTATGCTGCAGCCGCTTGCTGTAAATCATTTTTCTTCTTATCGACATAAAGGGAGGCGACTTTCGTTTTCGGATATTTGAATGATATTTCGGTTGGAAATTAACTTGCTCCGGTTATCGGACGCACAAACATAAAAATGAATGAATAGGTTTTTTTTGCTCACGCGATATTGTCGAGATACAAACGGAAAATAAACTACGATGCATCCGACCAATACAGTTGAGTATTTCTAAGTCGGTTTCGTTTAGATTATTACGATGATCGTATATTACGTATAGATAACGTATAAGATAACTGACCTTCGCAATGAACTTTATACGAAGAATCGCTTCCGTTATTTCCAGAAGGTTTTCACTGCACCGTTCCAATTATCATGAAACCCTTATGAAATCTGAAACTGATTGACGAATTCCAGATAAGTTCGGTTCATCCGTCTGTTATAGGTGTTGTGGGTTTTGTTTTTTTTTTTTATAAAAAAAGACTCGGCCTTGATTGACCAATGACTTACTGTCTCGAATTTTGAAATATTCTGTACAGATTGTCAAAGTATCGCCACAATGCGATCTTGGTGAACGTTAAAATTTGATAGCGCATAACGTGTTTTTTCATCATATTGTTGCAGGATGGAGAGAGGGTGCTCATCGGCGCTCCCGGGAGTTATTATTGGCAGGGTAATTATTATTTCTTTAAAATATACAAAATTATGGGTATTTCCGGTGATTATTACGAGAAAAGAAATACCCCGTGATACGTACTCTGTAGTATATTGTGAAATCATCCATCACTCTTAGAAGCTTATCAATCAAATTCTCACCATGGTATATTATCAGGATACATAGTATCACATGCATATATGCATGTCCGGAGTCACGGTGTGCAATTTTCCACATAAAAATGCATATATCCATAGTCATATACTTGTACGTAATCAATCCGTCCGTCGTATCCAAAAAGGGCTCGCTTCTCATTTTCGGGTCAAAAAGGTGGCGTTTGAAAGGGTTGTAAGATCGTCTGTTTCATGTGGTACTTATAAGTATGTCTGTACTTAAATGTGTAAAATACGTTTCTTGTATTCGTCATCCGTTTGCCATACAAATGGAGCGAAGCTGTGGATAATTTACAGCTTATTATAAACCTTTTGAATTTGTTGGAGTAAAAAATTTCAGTCTGTTTCCTCATAAAGAATTCAAAGAAATTAGGTGCTTAGCGGTATCGTTTGAAAATTATTGCACCGTGAGGAATGAAATTTTCACTCCGAAAATATTTCAAGAGTCGATGCGAATCGATTTATACTCAAATGTTATGGATGATGGTTCCTTTCGTTTTTATATTGTTTGTTCGTCGTTATTGGGTATCGGAAGATTATTTTTTTTTCACATAAACATTTCAGGTCAGGTGTACTCAGTCGACAGCAATGCTGATTTTCCATACATACCACCCCGATTATCGTACTTCGGGGAATCTTCAGGTACCGAGAATTTCCAGGCGTTCTCCGCCTCAACCCCCATGCCAAAAAATAAAAAGAAACACGCATTAAAACCAACCACGACCCCCGCCCTCGCTGACCCTATTTAATACATTTTCATTAATCATCATCATTATTATCATCGAGCAATATTAACCCGTGTTACGTTGAGGTATAGCCTTGTGGAACGATAAAACTTTATCGAATCATAGAGATTAACTCGCGAGGCTGACGTTTCGGAAAGAGAAACACAATAAGAAAAAAACATTCGTGTAATCTGTACACGCTTTTTAAGATTCAAAGTACCGACCAGCCGTATCACATGATTATGTGCAAACGAAAGACTCGCGGTTTGGTCTCTGAATGAAATGAAAGGCAAAATACCAAAATTATAGTAATCCCCATTACACACTTGCTTGGCAGTGATTTGGATTAATAAAATTTTCAATCTGCATTCATCGTATAATCGATATTTAACGAAAATTTTTAATTTGGTTTTTGGTATATTTATATATTGTTATATTAACAAAACGCTTGAGCTAATATGTAATTTAAAACAAACCAACTTGAAAACGAGAGCAAAACGAGAAGACAGACATACAAAATTCCAATCAATATTGATTTTTAACCAACCGATTTCCCCTATAATGATATTAATTTTTTAACTCACGGATTGTTGTAAATATACTTTTATTTTATCTCACGTGTAACTCTTATTTATTTTATATTTTTGGTTTTTTTAACTGCCAGGTGAGTTTGAGGGTGGCTAATAAAATTTTGTATAACAACGCGGGTTTGCGGTATGCTTTTTACAGCTTCGATCCAACATCCATGCAGTACGGCTAGCCTAAAACTATAATTGGAGATGAAGCTGAATTATTTATTGCATCGCTATATACGTCCGTTATAATTTTTGATTTCACAGTCTCCAAGTTATAGTGATAATGATATCGCCATAATGATAATTGATCACGAAAAATTTCACGAGTCGCCTAACAAGGGATGCGAGTCGAAAACTTTTGCTTTTTTGAGAACTTGGAGACTGCGAGTAATTCATTTTTCGATTGCATATTATACGTAATTATAGCTGTGTAAAGTAATGATACGCGGTGTGCTTATCGTATAAAAATGCTAGATGAGAATGAGCACTTATTATTTATAACGACTGAAATTTCCATCGCATGATGTTACGAAACAATTCACGAACAAATTGAGAAAATAAAATCTATAAGAAAGCATTTTTGAAGCGAACTAAATTTCAGTTGACTCAAATATCGGCTGTAGTGCTGCATAATATGCATAATAATAATAATAAGAATAATAATAGTAATTGCTCAAACACAAATTCCCTTGATCTGGTATCCATATAATCAATTAATAACAAATTTCCAATAATCCTTACCCTACAGGTCAAGCCTTTTCGTCACCGGTCAGCAGTCTACCGATTGTAATGTCGACGAAAGAAAGTAAAGCAATAGATGACGATTCGTACCTCGGTTATTCCGTAGCAACTGGAAATTTTGAAGGAAATGGTCAAACTAGCGTAGCAGTCGGGATGCCGCGAGGTGCAAATCTACAAGGAAAGGTACACTTGAACAAAATAAAAAAAAACAGAGCTCGAAAAATTATTTCAAAAAATCAACAAGTATCTTGGAGATTATTTGGATTTAAATGGGATTTCCTGCTCGTCTGTTAGGTGCTGATCTACGCAGCGAATCTGACGACGACCTACCAAAATAATCTGTCCGGAACTCAAATGGGCGAATATTTTGGTTACTCCGTAATAGCCTGCGACGTTGACGGGGATGGTCTCGACGATTTGGTTGTCGGAGCACCGATGTACACGATGAAAGATAACCCGGAAATGACTTACGAAACGGGGAGAGTACACATATTTTATCAGGGCAATGGACCACAAAAGTTCATCCGAACGGAAACGAGGTAGGACTTAATTATCGACTATGTATAAAAAAAAAAAAAAAAAAAAATACAATTAGAAATTGAGAGATTAAATCATTTCTATAATTTCACCCGATTCGCATCATACAGAGACGGAGTCGATAATAGAGGAAGATTTGGACTTTCTTTGGCATCTCTAAATGACATAAATCGCGATGGTTACGGAGATTTTGCTGTGGGCGCACCGTACGCGGGTCCAAAGGGAAGAGGTGCAGTTTACATTTATCACGGATCTGCAAATGGCGTGTTGGAAAAATATTCCCAAGCTATATATGCGGAACAAGTAAACGGAGTGATATCAACGTTTGGTTTTTCGGTAGCGGGAGGTCTTGACCTTGACGGAAATCAGTATCCCGATGTAGTGATCGGTGCATACGATTCTGGCACAGCTGCATTTTTCAGATCACGCCCAGTCATTAAGATAGAAGCATTCGTAGCTTTCGATTCCAAAGACAAATCAATATCTCTTGAGGATAAGAACTGCGTTCTGAACGATCAAACGCAAGTACCTTGCCTAAAATTAGACGCATGTCTCAGTTACAGTGGAATCGGAACCCAGGGTAACCACCAAATCAATATACAGTATGTACTAGATTCGAAGAAAAGTAAGAACCCCCGCCTATTCTTCGTTGACTATGAAACAAGAAACTCAATCAATCAAACCGTCTCTCTAACACGTGACCAAAGACTTTGCAAGACATTCAGAGTGTATGTGACACCGAATATAAGGGATAAACTGACCTCGATTGACGCCGAAATGAGGATGAGTCTTATCGAAGATCGTGCAGTACTTGAAATGACTAGGAATCCAACTGCTCAGCTCACTCCTGTACTAGGTGCCACCACGTCACAGCCGGATAGCTTATCGATTTACAAAAAATGTGGCGAGGATAATGTTTGCATTCCTAATCTACAGCTCAAAGTTACTCCGAGCGTCGAGAAATATCTACTAGGATCTGGCGATAAACTCGAGCTCGAAATCGTTGTGCAAAATTCTGGGGAGGATGCTTTCGAAGCCACATATAATCTGAAGCTTCCCACTGGCATTGATTACATTAAAATTGAGAGAATCGACAAGACCGAAATACCTGTGCAATGTTCTGCACCGAAACAATCTAACAACAACACCTTGCGATGCGATATCGGTAACCCCTTACCGGGCGGAGATCTCGTCCATTTCAAGGTCATCCTACAACCGGTGACTTCCCAAGGTATGGAAGCGAGCTTCAAACTCGACATGGCAGTCAACACGACGAATCCAGAAAACGCCGGTACTCAAGACGACAACACTTATCAACTAAACCTGCCGATTTGGGTACAGACGGAGTTAATTATTGAAGGAAAAAGTAGACCGAAGGACCTTTATTTCGATTTCGGTAACTACACGTCTGAAAATGTTACCAGCGAATGGGAATTCGGGCCACTTCTTACGCACAATTATACTATACGAAACGATGGACCCTCGAATATTTTGGAAGCTGAAGCTTTTCTCGTTTGGTCAGCGCAAACTCTCAACGGAGAGGAATTCATCTATCTTCTTGAACAACCAGAAACTTCTGGACCGATAAAATGCGAGACTGCGAACGCAAATTACTTGAGCCTCGTGGTGAGTATTTTTACAAATAATTAAGTTGTTTCCCTTGATTAGTTGCTCAATATATTTTTTTTTTTTTCTTATTTCCAGCTCGACCAGAAGCGTCGAATTCACGTAAATTACGAAGGAGCGGAGTCCGCTGGTTATTCAAGTAACGGAGCTAACAAAAATGCTGAGGAAGCCCGGATAAATCAGCGAAAAGAAACTGGAACATACAAACAGAAAGATTATGACTATGGTTCGGAGGTTGAAATAGAGGTCAATTCATCTGGAGGAAAACAGACCTACGGGTCGTATACGCAAAACAAAACAAGCCACTCCGAATCTGGAGGTGCAATTACAAGCCAACAAAACAGATTCGAAAACTACAACCAGGCTGCAAACTCCGGAGGTGGAATCACGAGCCAACAAAATAGATTCGAAAACTACAACGAAGGTGCAAGCGCCGGAGGCGGAAGTATAAGACAACAAAATAGATTCGAAA
This sequence comes from Athalia rosae, assembly GCF_917208135.1. Lineage (NCBI taxonomy): Eukaryota > Metazoa > Arthropoda > Insecta > Hymenoptera > Athaliidae > Athalia > Athalia rosae. Next base: position 12,766,554 of record NC_064026.1, read on the forward strand.
ACTACAACGAAGGTGCAAGCGCCGGAGGCGGAAGTATAAGACAACAAAATAGATTCGAAAATTACAACGAGGGTGCAAACTCCGGAGGCGGAATCACGAGCCAACAAAATAGATTCGAACACTACAACGAGGGTGCAAGCGCCGGAGGCGTAATTACAAGCCAACAAAATAGATTCGAAAACTACAACGAGGGTGCAAGCGCCGGAGGCGGGATTATAAGACAACAAAATAGATCCGAAAACTACAACGAGGGTACGAGCGCCGGAGCGGGACATGCTGGCAAAATTTTTACGGGAACTGGTTCGGGTTCTGAAGGTTATGGGGGTGAATTTGAAATGACAATTCGACCGGTAATTCCCCTTCAACCTGAAGGAGGGCAATACTCTGGTGGCGTGGCATGGAGTGGAGGAAGTAACCAACAGGAGATATACAATAAAACAGAGGGGGTATTTAAATACGGTTGGAGAGATGGAAATTACAAGCACGATGAGGGTAATTTTAATGTGAACGGAGGTTTCGAACATCACGAAGAATCAACGAATAGCGGATCTGATGGTTTGACCGAAGACGACAGAAGGTACTACGAAGCGCAGTTAAGGGAGAAAAATTTACGTTTAGAAAGCCAGAGACAAGATGCAGAGCGACGACGTTTGATAGAAAGTCAGAAGGCTGAAGCAGAGAGACAGCGGGTTATCGAAAATCAAAGAATCGCCGATCAAGTAGCAGAAGCAGAAAGACAACGTATGATCAACGCCCAACGACAAGAACAGGAGAAACTAATTCTGGAAAGAGATCGTCAACATACAGTAGTGACAGAGATGACAGAATCGGAAAGACAAGAACTTCTTGAGAAGCAAAGAACAGATATTGATCGTCAACGTATAATCGAAGGTCGTCTCACAGAAACAGAGCGAGAATATCTTCAAGAATTTCGAAGGTCAGAAGTGGAAAGACAGCGTGCAAGCCGTCAGCGTTACTATGAGGAGCAAGAAAGAGTTCGTCAGGAATCCCAAAGACGTTTAGAAACGGAAAGACAAAGCAATCCTGATATATCTTATGGAGTTCAACGTCATTACGCAACGGACACCGAAAACTCCCGAAGACGATTACCCGTGTTCGGTTCAACATCAGACGGCGTTTCAACCAACAATAGAGAACATAGTTCATCAGGAAATTCGGGACTACATTTCCAAATATCAAATATCGGCTCCTCGCAAGACTTGGAGAAATTCTTTTCAAATTTGAATACTCAATCCGCAGCCTTTACCACCCATTCCAGAGACGAAAAGCAATTTGCTCTATTTGACGGACGATTCCGTGTGGCGGGAGATAGGGAATACATTGAATTTAGAAACGGTGAAGTGTTCGAGCTCCAAGATAGCGAAGGAGCTCCGATATATACGACCGGTCGCGGTCACACCGACCAGTTCGTACGTCTCGAAGGGCAGTTGATGGGCGGTGAAGACGGCAAAATTTACATACAGTTATCGGATGGTCGTAGATTCCAAATTCCCGGAACGTACAGTTATCAAAAACAACAAACCTTCACGGTCGGCGGAGGGCCCAGGGGAAATTCAAGAACCGAAAACTACAATTACGGAAGTGAGATCACGCACGAGGGTGGATCTCAAGGCGGTCGGGAGTTCGAACCGTTCCGTAATAAAAATTATCACGAAGAATCGTACGAAGAAAACTATACATCGGCGAAAAAAGTAACTTCCGGATCTGGTGGTACTCACTACGAAAGCAGAGGTACATTTAACGGCGATAACGTACCCACAGATCGACCGGAAAATCGACTGAGTCGTTACCCAAGGGAGACCGATGTTCTGGATATCGAAGAGTTCAGGGAAATTGAAAAGCAGCAAAGACGTCAGAGGGAAATCGCCGACGGAGATATCAACGAGGATGATCCCGCCGCCGCTTTTCTAAGGAGTTCCAGATTTACCGAAGTCGATTACAACACGGCTAAAGTTGGAACGGACGATGGCCGGTTATGCACATCTGCTAAATGCGTTCAACTGAAGTGTACGCTCGGTCCTCTGGACAAAGGCCAGGAAGTATGGATCGCCATGCGTTCTAGAGTGAAAGCTAAGACCCTGAACGAAATTGCGTTCAACGAAAAAGTCAGAGTTTCAACCAAGCTCGTAGCACGTGTTACTCGACAACCCTTTATCGGAGCCCCGATAGATCAACTGCCGAAAAGCCATGAAATCTACACCACGATATATCCCACCACTCCTCTTACGGAACCTGACGTTGTCCCACTCTGGGTCGTGGTCCTATCGGCCTGCGCGGGCACGATCATCTTGCTGCTACTGATATTCCTACTCTACAAGGTAAACAAAAGCTAACCGAATATCTTCACCTGCGGTATTACGCTTTGACAATTACGACGTGATGACATATCATTTCTTTTTTCAGTGTGGTTTCTTCAAGAGAAACAGACCAACAGATGCACCTGAGAGACAACCGTTGAACAGGAATGGTCATTACCCGAATCAAGATTAAGTGCATCAAATATGATGAACTGCACATGCGTTGGTTCATTATAGATTTGGACGCGATTCGATCGAATCAAACTTTTTCTTTGATGGGGTGGATCGATAATATTGCCATAAAAAATTATTCATCGGGCTCCTTACAGCTGCAGATCTGTACACATCATTCACGTCGCGATGAGAGTCCCAATTATTTATTTTTCTCTTTTTCCTTCTCCTTTTATACGATGATCAATTCTTAACGAACGACTGTTTTATATGATATTTTTTAATATTATAATCGATTATAAAAACGAGTGCCTTTTTATAAAATATAATATTATCTATTATTCGAACGAAATCAAACAAACAAAAATTATATTACTAGAGAGAACTGCGATAGCGATTAGCGAGTAATTTTTTTAACATACTGCCAATGGAACTCCCTCCAGCTGCTGAAGCTCTCTTACTTCTATACACAAGTGAGTTTCTAGTCAGAAACACGTTTTTCTTCATCACTATCATCAAAGATACACAGGCTGCACTAAAAGGAATAATAATACAAAAAAGAAAAAATATATCGATACAGAAAAAAACATAAAAAATAAAACGAAAAAAAGAAAAAAAAAAATCAATGATTAACAAAATGATAATTCATCGAAATAACAATTTATAAATATTTTGTGTATATATATTCAGTTATTAATCTTGATTACCTATATTCTTTTCATTGAATTTTTTTCGACCTGATGTTAATTACTCTAGTTAAGAATCATCCGCCATCAAGGATTGTATACCCTATTTTCTATCATGTATCTCATTAATTATATGACAATTCTATTTTACCAGTGCCCTGCAGACCCGCGGTAATAAAACAAAAAAATTTCAGTTAAGAAATTTAGAATATGCCTCATTGCTTGTATACATAGATAATTGCGGTCTGTTTTGCTCAGAAGCAGGTGGGAGCATAGAAAATAATATAATAATTTATTAAAATTAAGTATATACCGAATGCTCGAATGATATGACACGCGAGATGGAGACGTGTACTAACGTCTCATGTATGTATGTAAATTATTAATTCATACTAAAAACTTAGAAAAAATAAACTTAAGCAATAAGAATAAATACACGAAATATTCGCGATCCAATTATTGTTCTTGACGATGGGGAGAACATATATGTAAATACAGAGTAAGCGTTAATGTTAAAATAATAAATAATATTAATACTATATTCGAGAACGCCTTTCATCAATCCCTGCTAATTGAAACTGTTATTTTCGCAAACGCAACGAGAAAATGCGTTTGTTAAAACAGTTGCGTCTTCCGTTGTTCTTAAGCTATGTACGCGTCTTCAGATTTTTATCGACACGATATCGTAAATATTCAATAGTCGTCATCGTGAGAAACAAAATGAAGGGTTTGTTCGATTGATACAAATTTTTGATTTCTTGAAAATTATCGTACAGTTCTAGTCCGTGGAAGACCCCAAGAATAACTTGATATCTCATAGATGAATTGAAAGTTACCATCTACCGCTGAATCATTTTATTCCAGCTTCACGATTTCATGAGGTAATACGCACCCCCAATACTCGAACGGTAATATCACTTTCTCTTACCTGTGTGCAGTAATCTTTCGTCCCCTGAAAACTGACAATTCATATAACCTCGTGGTCGGGGGATTGCATCGACCGTCGGCAAAAGGGCAATTCGATATCCTGACCCTCGAAGGGTAAGAGTTATTTCTGTGTTATTCATTGTTGTACAGAAAGCATCAGCGATTCGAAGGGTTGTTTTCTCTACAAAAGCATCAACGATTCGAACTTTATTCGTCGATGACGTTACTATCGCAATTCCAAATCGTATTTTTAACCAGAGAATTACATCACATGAAATTGAAACGAATGAATAATTGATCATAACAAATACATTTGCGTGTATTTATCTTCGCCAATTACTTCCAATAATGAGCATTTTAAGTAGTTACGAATTATTCTTCGTAAAATAAAAAGAAACAATCAGCCCTGCAAATATTCTTTCCACAAAATTCTACATACGCTCTATATTCTTGCTCACCGAATTCATATTTGTTATCGTACTTTATTCAAACGATCCAAAGATGACGAGTAGAATATCATTTTTTACGCTCTACTCGGATAGCAAATATGTTAATTAATTCCGAGACTTACATGTTGAACTAACAGTCTCGGTGGCCGATAGCATTTTTTCATAACTCGAATAAAATTTGCAACCGGATGCAACTTGAGAAAATATAGATGACTCCGCTAACGAGATTCGAATCACTCAGTAGGTGACATAGCGATCGGTCAACTTTTTTTCTCCTCCTTTTCACTATCTCATATAGGTGCGTACCGGTCGCTCATTTTCCCTATGCAACAAGATATAGGCCAAAGGTCAATCGGACGCATTTAGCGGTCTATATTCACCCTTATAAGTGGCCAGTGGTCGCCGCAAGGGGCAGCATCCCCTTATTTAACGGTGATGATGGACCAGTTCCGGTCTACAGGTTCAAAGTTAGGGTCCAGATTCAACCAGGTGTGGACCTCGGGGTTTTACGCATAATTCAAAACTACCGCAGGTTCATGGCACGCGAACGGAATGGACCGGTCCGGCCTCATCTCCTCGTCTCCTCTATTCTCTTCTTTGCAAGGTCGGCCGGACGCTGGGCCCCAATTTGAACTCGGGAAATAGATCATGCCCCAGATCAGGTGAAAACTGGTCCATTCGAAACGGGAGCGCAGAGTTCACGGCACTGAGGTCGACCTGCGGAGCATACCCTAGCACAAGCGCGCGTGACTGTCACAGGCCGTCGCGTCGAGAACGTTTCACGGGGGGGGGGGGGGGGGGGGGGGGTGAAATTGTGAGAGAATTGTGAAAAGGTTGGAGCAGGTGAGTAAATCCGCTGAGTTCGATAGTACCGAAATTCAGCGTCTCATTGTCTCGAATTCTTGTTGTTCCTTCAGACGGTATCGTCCTTAGAGTTCGTGGAGGTTCGACAGCTAGCCCGGTAGCTGCCATCAAAAGTTTGTAAACTCGCACGTTCCCGGGTAACCACAAGCCAACGACGCCGACCGTGAATGGATTTCGTCCACGGAACGAGGTTCCGTCCAGGGTAGACGTGAACAAGGGAGGACGAATAAAATGTAGAAAAATCGTACATAGTATTATAATATAGTTGTAGGTAGAGAAGAAAGGATTTGATTTTTGGTATTATGCCTGAATGCAGGCGGCAGGCGTTTTTCGATATTTAGAGAGCGCACCGGAAGAAACGTGACAGGACACAATCCCTCTTCTTGAAAATAGAGAAAAAAAAATAAAAAAAAATAAAAAGAAGAAAACGAGTAGTAGCGCACTCCTCAGCGAGGGCAAGGGTACAAAGGACACTCGATCAAAGCACGTGAAAACAAAAGAACGCCGTGCGTCTGTCACGTGAGATGTTGGATCCAACCCATATTGGCCACTTCTTTCACGTGTCCGTCATCCGTTGAGGTAGCGTCTATAATGCTCTGGTTCCCTATGGCGTAAAGAGAGGGTAATATGTATAGAGGAAAGGACATTTGAAAAAGAGGACATTGGCGGGCTGCGCTTTATCGAACCGTGCGGAACAGGACCGACTGTATAAGGGGTGTATTTGTTTTACTGCCTGGCTGCTGGCATTGGTTGAGAACGTGCCTGGAATTCCTGAACCAAGCCACCCTTGTTACTACCGCGGAGCCCATCTTTGTCGTAAAAATTCTTAACTCCTGTAATGGCTGATTCCCCTTTTGCCTCCGATAACTTTATCCCTGATTTTCACCCAAGACTCGAAGATATTTCACGCTAAGCGTGAAACTTTCGCGCGTATTTTGACGCCTTGACGACTTTGATCGGACCCCCGAAAGGACAGTAAAAAAAATTCACCAAGATTGGACGATCCGATGATCCTAATTTAGAGGCTGGATTTCTCCACCCGCGAGTTTATGCCTTTCCAATACCCCCATTTTCAGGAGAGTTAACGCAGACTAGCAAATCTCTCACCGCGTGTAAAAATACCGTACAGCGTACACTGTATAGGCATACATATGTATATAGGTATAACGTCTGACTTTGGAAGGAAAGTAAAGGAACGTGGTCATATTTGTTTCGAGAAAGGGAAGAAGTTCGTTTACTTCTGGACTTTGTCAACGTCCATTTAACATTTGCGCGATACCCGGCAGGAAATTTGGTAAAATTGGAAATTCTTATATATTTTCTTTCCCTCCGTCACCTCGCGAGCCCGCGGTATGGGGTGTTAAATTCCCTGTGAGATTCGATTGGTCGATGGGCCAGGCAAAGATTTCCGGTTGAGAAGCTATCAGGAAATCGGTTTGTTTTAAATTTCAACACCGAGAGATTATTTTCCGATTTTCAGCGGGCGTTTGACCTGAGCAATTTCCGATTTGTTTTTTCCAATTTTTCCCCCCCACCCTGTCTATCTCCTTTTTTTTTATTTTCTTTTCTTTTCTCAATCATTCGCGTGGACGAGACTGCAAAGAGTCTCGATGGCCGAACGAAATCGAATGTTTACGAACAAGTCGAGCGTGTCGACGGAGTCTGCGTGACTCGATCTATCGAATTACATTTTGAGATACGTCAAGGGTGAGAAAAATCTTGCGAACCCGGAAAATTGGATAAACCATTTTGATTTAATTTCTCTGAACACGTGCCTACCACATCCAGCATCATCGGCCAGGTCAGCAGAACAAAAGGAAATATCAATATTTCTATACGAACAAAAACGCAACAAGGATAATAATTGGACTAATTTTTCAGAAGCTTGCAGAACTCGCGAGTATAACGGTATTCATACGAATATCAACGTGAAATTCGAAAGCTACATATATCGCCACGTCGCCGAGAATAGAGGTGAAGTTCGTATAGGTATTTGTATGTATGGCAAAAGTATAGGTATCCGATACAGTTTCAAATATTCCAGAGCAAACTAGAATATACCTATATCGGCATCTTATATCCGGCCACTATCTGGAGATCAGGGGACAGAATTTATAGCATCCTCGCCGAAGGGGATGAGACCCTTAGTCTATGTTTTCTGCAGGGAAAGTCGGAAGTCAAGTCGAACCCTGGCCGGGACTAGCCGACTCACATACGTCTTGCTAAGAGACTGCTAAAGTTTAGTCAAGCAATTCTACGGAAAAAAAATCACAAGAATTCATCCCTTCGACCGACAGAGTTGATAATAATTTCCGAAAATGTCTAATTACCAGATCCCAATCACTTAAAAATTTCATCTCTTAATATCCATGGGAACAGGGGTAAATAATTTTTCAAAGTCGTCCACCACCAATAGAACCTCGTTATTGGGTAGATTTACTTGGTCGCGTGGGTCCCTCCATTTTCCGAATGGACTTCTGACCCTGCCGCCCTCCACCCTCCACCCTCCACCCTCCGAACCCCCGGCTCTCCCCTGCTCGGGGATGCTTTTTATTAGACTCCACTAGGTACGGGCAGCGAGGGCACGGCACACGTTCCTGGATATCCCTATATACGTGTGTATAAATATAAACCTGTACATGTATACACAGTGGCCATGTTTCGTCCCAGCGTTACGTAGAGGGCTGCTGGAAGAACTGCCCCATCCGCTAAATTAACTGCGTTAGACGGGCTCCTGCATTTTTTATACCCTCTTCGACCGACCCCCGATTCTACGACGGCCAGCCATTTTATACAGCATTTTATGTCCGATGTTTTACATTTTCAGGAACACAACTTTCAACGCTTTAACCTCCGACCTATTTAAGGAAAAAGGTAATTCTGCGGAGGAATGATGAGAAAATAAACTTGAGAAAAAAAAATTCAAATAAAGTCATTGATGAATTAAACGCGATCCTAACTTCGTGAGATGAAATACCTCGCGAACGTTGCGTGAAATTCTAGAATAAAATTGTCGAATCTTTGAAAAGAACCACTTTTAACGAGGGTTGAATCGGACTTGGAATACTTAGAAACCGACTGTATACGCGCGAAGTACATCGGTGTGCTCGTGTGTGGACGGACCGCTGTAGTCCCCCCGATCTTTGTCTTTCAAATTTTCTTAGAGGACGACGTCGCGCGTCGCCGTCCATTGAATTTGAGGTCGAGTCCGACGACGTTTGACCGAAAAGTAACCGGAGGAGGGTGGAGATAAAATCCACTCTTGAAAAAATATCACCATGATATTTTTCAACCCGCGCACATTTCTTCGAACATCCACCGGTTACCGTGAAATTGCAATGTAACTGAAAAATTAATGGTAATGAGTTATCGACAAACAGGCATCAGGTTCGAAGGTATAAAAATTCACAAAGCGTTGAATAATGCGAGGCATTCGTACCCGCAATTATAATATTGTACCAGATCGTCGGCTTACGTTTCTACGTGTAACGTACACTGTACGCTTAAGGTGAAAGTAGCGTGTCGAATAAGAGGAGGGTATTATATGAAATTCTCTAGTGAACAATAAGCACGTGGGTAGGGGCGGTTGGTAATTATCGAGTGACGGTAACCGTCTGAATAGGTGATCACGTAAAACTGATTTCGCAATTTGCCCATTCCAAGTGCGATCTTACTTGAAATTGAGTATAGTCCAATTCTTACTCGGGAGAACCACCACTAATCTAATTCCCAAGATCCCAAGACGTTCTCGGAAACCGTACCGAACTGACGGAGAGAGGGAAAATGAGAGGAGGAAACACAAGAGAGAGATCGGGGGCAACTTGGCAAGAGAAAGAGAAGAGAAGAGAAGCGTAGGGGAAGGAAAGAGAAAAGCGCGCCGCCCTGGCACACGGCACACGGTATCGCCTATGCAAATAGCCAGCGGACTTGAACCGGTTGGGCTCTGGACTATACGTAATGCCTATACATAGGTGTGCAGAACCTGCTGAATCCATGAGTTATATCCCCAGTTTTCCATAGTTTTCAGCAACAATCCCATTGGATGTTGCAATTCGTTATTTTCCATCTGATCTTCGAATTTCATTTCCGATACGATCACGTTTTCCTTGCGTACCTTACTTCGTCGATTCTCTTACCTTTTCACGTTAAATATATCGCTGATTTCACTTTGCTGATGCCCGTGGTTGAAAATTAATTATTCGACCGGGCAGCTGTACCGTATCCGAAACAACGGCATATCTACATGTACAACGTCCATCAGTCTGTCTCACGCTCGACGGTCCATCCCTTTAAAAGGATTAATTGTAAAGTTGACAAATCTCCCTCTTCACCGCGACTCTCGTGCGCTTCAAAAGAGAGGAAGTTTGTTGATCCTCGATGGAGCCTCGGTTTGCACTTTGCAAATGAAAATTTTACCGCCGTGATAATTGAACCGATTCTATGCTGCACGTACGGAAGTTTTACAAAATAAAAATCAAATAATAAAATCGAGATCACGGATAAAGTGAATAACTGAAAAAGTTACTCATCGTTAGTCTCATCATACGTGAGGGGGTAGAGGAACTTTCGATACTCTCATTTTTCGGGGGCGAATCTAACAATCGTACCCCACCGAATTTTTCGAGTCTCATCTCATCGGTCAATTTTAATTATTCAATCATCTGATAATTAATCATTGGATCGCGGCGGATCAATTCGGTTGATAAAAATAGCGGTAGCATCGGACGGTCGCTCTCACCTCTCGACGCGAGTTCTCGATTGTAATTGCAAATGTAAACGTATACGTATAGAAAATGTACCAATGTATAGGTTATATACAAGTATACACATATATTTCAGAGATCTAGACGCCTATAGAAGCGTGTACTAACCCACACAGTTACTGTGCCGAAGTTAGCTACATTAGGACTGCGGAGACGAGGGTAGACGTTTGAGGTCAGTTCGGGGCGTTTTTTCAACCCCTGGACGGAGTCGCTCAATACCCGAGCAACCCCTCTGCTGACCAATGCCCTGCCGGCGACCCCCACTACCATCGGTTACTGACCAGACCGGCGATTGGTTGAAATTTTCCCAAGGGATACTCTACTCTATCCTGCCAAGATCCACGCCGGGATCCCGAGGCTCTCGCTAACTAACCGAGAAGATTACTCACGGGGTGTTTCAGAATTTCCAGCAGCAGTGCTCTCTTATGAAGGGAATGGCTGCGCATTAATTATATACGATAAATTTTCATTCGCAATTCCATTCCGGAGAACTTTGAACGGCCTTCCGATTCCCCACGAAATATGTTGGGCTATTTTTTTCTCAACTCTCGAACCTTCGATTCTCGATGTTGTCAGACTATAATTCACTGATTTGATTATCGAAAAGCACCGACAATTTTCCCATCACCCGGTAGATAAGACGGTGTAGCCCCGGGTTCGAGAAACCTCTCTCGAATAATACCGTTCTCCAGCTCTCTCATTTTACGAAGATTCTGACCAAGCGTCTGAGCGCTTCAAGGCTTTCCTAAAATTTGGTCTTCCATATTGCCTTACACCTAACTTATATCTACCAATATAGATCATGTGGGCGGTACGTAGGTACTGCACAACTTGATTTTGAAGGAGAGAGGAGCTTGGGAAGACCGTTCCCTATAGGTATACGTCACTCAAGCTTGAAATTAAATTCAAACTAACTCAACCTAATTTCGGAATCCGATTAGAAACTGGTCAGAATTTATTCGCTTTTTATCTAACAATAAAACAAATTCATCGTATGCAACTACGCCGGAAGTGATGAATCGGGAATTTCACGATACACCGAAAGGTTAATCTGTTCGAAAGAATCGAATTGAAAGAACGAAAAGAAAAAAATGATCACGAAATGTGTATGAAAAAAATGTAAAAGAATGAACTGAAATGGAAAGGGGATAATCAAAGAAAAAAAAAATAAAGGAGAAAAATCGAAAAGAAAATCGAGGTAAGAGAGAATTCATGCAATTTCAGTGATCTTTGGCTGCTGCTTATTTTTCTGTGGCGATCCTTATTCCTTTTTTCGAGTAGACAGGGCCTTCCCCGGGGACTGGGATCAAAGCAAGAATTATCAGGGTTCGAAGCTCGGTCCGGGATTTGGTCCCGCAGGAGACTTACCACATGTAAATAAGGACACAGCCTCTGCATAGCCTTCGCGTAGCCCTATCCTCGGTAAATAACACTCTTCCGATAGTGACAAAATAACCCCCAAACCTCCTACTTCCACCTATACCCTCGTCTTGGATTTTCTTCCTCTCTCGCCGCCCGCCCGCCCACCCCACCCACCCCGAGCAACGCCAAGAGTTCGATCAACTATTCCGCAAATCTCAACGGCGCATTCATCGATACGGTAGTTGTTTCGCTTCCGTTCGCGTTGCAGTATCCGAGTTACTATTTGTATACAAAATATTCAACCCCGCTGCAGGAGTCAGCGGAGATCCTGACGATATCCGAACCCCGTGCAGTGGCCGAAACCGCGAACGTTCGTTTGACGGGTATACATTTGTTTGCCGTTGAGAAATTCTTCGCAACATTGGAGAAAACCAAAAAACTGCTGGAATCCCGATGATGTTGCGTCCGCTATTTAAAGAGCAAGGATTCCGCATCCGGATCACGAAAGCTTCGGATATAAAAGAATTCGAGTAATACCGCAGTCGTAAGTTTGCACGTGTGATCGGAAGGGGTTTCAAAATGGCCAATATCGGCCCCATATTTGTACGAAGACCCTTCGGACAAACAGAAATATATGTCCGGGCAAGATGTTTACAACCCTCGGACTCGAGGCGTTCCTTTTTTAAACGGTTGAAACAGTTGCGGCCACGAATCGATGGTAACTACGCCGGCCGGACTCCGGTACAGTCTTACAAAAACGCAATACCATTTTCACGGCGGTACGAAAAGTTGAACTCCGTGAGGTGATTTAGGGGCGAGAAAAAGGAATAAAAGAGAAGGATACAAAAAAAAATATAGATACATATATACATTCAAGTATATATACATATATATATGAATTCACAAAGAAAATAGTATAGAGATCTTCTTTTTGACTGGTGGATTCGTGAAAACGAACGACCCGATGGTGAGATAAAAATTCGCAAAGATCCGCAACTCCGGGGGTTAGTTTTTCTCGAGGGTTGTACCGTGTTAGGATGCGCAGGGCGCTCTGGTCTTTTGCATATATTTTGAAACGTATAGCTTCCCCACCGTCACCGCGCGCCACCGAATATGCTGCCCGGCGAAAAAATACTCGGAAATAAAAATATGCGTTTTTCTTTCCAACTTTTTTTTTTCATCTCCCGTTTTTTTTTCTTCATAAATTTTTACCCCTGATGCCCTCGTATGATCTCGAAAAAATAGCGGTAAGAAATTAAACAAAAAAAAAAAAATTAAATAAAACTAATAATAAAAATCAATCTAATAATGACGATGATAAAATTTATGAATCGTTCACCCGAATCGGAAGTCTATTGATATCGTTGATATTATTAAAATAGAAATATCTGAACGAAAATTAATCGGAAGCGTTTCTCCTCGTGGCAGGCTAATTCATAAGAATTTATTACATCCCCGGCCTGTCCGTCTTTTGTACCGCAATTACTGGACTAATTTTGACCCGATTTAGCGAACAATGAAACGTTTCTGAGCGGTAGACAGATGCAGCATCTGCTTGTATAGGTGTTTGATAATATTCCTCGCTAAATTTTGATTGAATGTCGTTAATTATGTAGAGAGGATTGCTTTTTGGAAAAAAAAAAAAAAGAAAAAAATGAATTGAGGAAGTGATGTGTATATCGCTTAGATTTTTTCGTGATTTGATTTTAGCTAGTTTCTTCGATGGCGTCGTGAGCAGAGATTTTATACATACGCAGAAATACACACACGGGCGACAGAGCACCATATCGCAAAGAGGATCCAGACTTTTATTGGTCTTGACTTGGCGCCCCTAACGTTTTTCGTTTGTTTCGCAGATTTTCATATGTCTTCATCCAACCGGAAAATTAGAATGTTATTCGCACAAGGTAGAGAGAAAGGTATACGCGTATGTACATACGTACCAACGTATATAAAGGTACGTAAGATCCGTACACGTAGTATGAGTATCGCGATGTACAAATGAACTCTAATAATAAGATAGGTCAGCATCAAAGGAGAAATTTTATTTCTCATATATCACGTACCCCGAGGTATTGGAGGAAATAATATATGAAAAAAATTTGATCTACGATAAAAAGAAATACCAATTTGATTTTTTCAGGGAAGACGAATAAGAAAAAAAAATAAATAAATAAACGAAAAAAACAATATACACAGACGATAAACTACGAACAGTCGATTTCTCTTGTAGAGATCGTATATGGAAATAGCCGAAGATACGACGAAAGAAGAGCAAATTCTTATTTGAAAAAAAAAAAATCTAGGAATAGGAAAACTGAGAAATGAACGATAAAAAAAATGATGTGGATCGGGAAACAGAAAGCGTAGCTCTTTTTCGGTCGGGCGTTGCTCTGGAATAACAAATAGTGGCTACATTTATTCGGGGGTTCGCGATTATCCTCGTTCCACCCGTTCTGTTGTTGGTGGTAGTTTTCGAGGGTGGTGTTCGCGGGCGAAGAGAAACACATAAAAAGCATATTCGGAGGAGGTCCTGCCAGGATGCGAGGCCGCGGGATCGCGCTGGGGTGGACCAAACCAGTAATACATCAAACTGGATCGATAGCCTACAGACTTCCCTCCCACCTACCCGTACGCATCCAGTTTTCTTCCCGCATGCACCCCCGCCCCCCTGCCCCCGAAAAAATATATATCCTTATATATAATGTCTTGCGATAACATGATTGATAAAAGTGAAAAGAAGACTGGGGAGAAAGTCGAATCTACGTCTCGGTTATTTTTACTCGTAGGACTTGAATCGAATCGACGTCAAATCCAAATACGAAATTGTACATACACTCCGCACCGATCATTAGTAGAGGAAAAGTAGATCGATTGAGTTGTTTTTTTTGATCTCTCCGTTCTTGTTCGGCAGCTTGGTTATCGTCGTAATTTCTTCATTTTTTTTTTTTGTCTATCGTTTTTTCCCCTGTCTTTTTTTTTAAGACAAATCGGGTAAAGGAACGAGTTTGAAAGCAGCGGTAGTCGCGGTCCCAAAGGTGACGTGCCTCGGGTAGGCAGGAGAGTAATTGAAGGGTCGAATCAACCCTTAGTACGTGCTAAAACTTGCGAATCTCGATTACCGTCCGTAGCCACGAGTGTCTTTTCCGTACAGTCATATAGCGTGGCGGGATATCCGCCGCTTCGTGTGTAGTCAGACGGTGCGTGAAAATTGTCCGATATTTTTTTCATCCGATTCCACCATCGGTAAACGTAATACGTAATTCGCACGCGACGTGGATTATCGCAAATCAACATTATACTCCTCGGTCAGTCTGTAGTATTATTCCAAACCCCTGCGTAGGGTGGAGAGTCCCTTTGGGCCTGATTCGTGATTGGTTGAATCGGAAACCACCGAAATTCTACCCACACCCTGAGTACAACCTTGACTAAAATGGCGGCGTTTAATTCTCGCCGCACGTGTAATCGGGAGGAAAATATTCAAATTTTCAAATTTTCGCAAATTCAAAACGATAACTTCGGATAACATTCTGGCCCTTCGGAACCACCACGATATTCGTACAGCTCATACTTTTTAACACTGTTATAATACGTCTAACTCCAATACTCTCACCCCGATGTTCAGCGTGCGATGTCTGGCCCAAAACTGGCGCCCTTCGACCCCCTTTGCAAAGGGGTTGGAAAACGCAGACGTGACTCTACAGTTAGCCGCTCAGGTTTTTCACCAGGTAAAAGGGCCCTGGCCCGGACGGAAATACGTGGGGATGTCAACTACCGGGGCTTAGCGGTTAAAAACATCAACCCCATCGCATCCGAGCCGCGAAGTGCATCGAGAAAGAAGAAGGCATATCGTGGAGAAGTTCCCCTATGAAGTTGCTGAGAAATATTTTCAAAGATTTGTGACTCGACGTGTAGAATATTTATCGTAACCTGAATAAAATCATTGATCAGATTGTAAAATTTATCAATCGAAAATAGAAAAAAACTCTTTCAGATTTTTCAAAACTTTTCTTTTTGTTTCCATGAAGATGCTCCGCCGAGCGTCAATGATGTTATTTCTAGATGTTGTTCTCATAGTTTTTGAAGTACGATTATTAACATTGGTGTGAAAATGAATGAATAAATTTAATTGAACTCTCGTTCTCGTGTAAGTTTTTTGTAATTTTGTTAGCTGCATCGACAGCGGTTGGTTCGCGCAACAGCGTATGTGATATTGGCGCACGTGGGAGGGTTGCGTGATATACGTATAGGTAGGTACATATATCGCGGGGGGGAAAAAAAAAAGAAATAAGAAAAAACCAGAAAAGGAAAGGGACTGGTATTTCGCGCCATTGGGCATAGGTCAAGCGAAAGCCAATCCGACCAAACTTTCAGATATATGATAAAAATTGAGTGGGGTCCCTTCCCGTTGGGCGCGAATAGGGCGACTTCCTTACGTCCCTTAAATCCCCTCGATATATAAGACGGTGCTAGGTGGAAGTATACGGACGAGTCGCCGTACTTTGATTTGAAAACTACCAACGGGAAGAAAATAAAGAGAAATAAAAGGTAAACAACCGTATACACATACGTGTACAATATTGTATACTACCTACTCGGTATACGTAGCGACGAAGTGACAGGGGCGTTCATTTCATCCGGGTGATTTTGCTTCTTTTTTTCATTTTTCATATGGGAAAAGAAATTTCTGATTCGTCAGTTCCGAGGTATACCCAGTCCGTCGGAATACCTCGATATTACGAGAGCGACTGCGTTTTGTGGGCTGTTTTCAAATCGCGAGGTTACTCCTGCCGCCCGTATACGTATACATACACATATGTATCCCACATATGATCCTCGTGTAAAAGCCGCGTATAATGCGCGTGTCTGTGCCGCGTCGCCTTATCGAAATTTAATTTTATGCCCGGCCGTAATCTATCGGAGGTTCTCACTCGCGCGCGTTATTTTTTTTTCTTCAAAATCTTCGCGACGGATAGGGCTGACGCACGGAACACCATGAGAACCGTCGAGCCTGCAGCCACGGGGAGCAAGAATATAATAAGAAGAAAACGAGGTAGGGAAAGAGAGAAAAAGAAAAAATTTCCAAGTATGTTCTTATTGAAGCGCGGAAGAATACTCGGTAAGTTACCGTAGTAGCTCAGAAATTTCCTTTGCAACTTACGAAAGATATTTTGGAAAAGTCTTCCAAAGCCGACGAAATCCGCGCCACGTATGATATCCCCTGGTTGGAAAATATTTGTCGGTTCGACGTGAGGTTGAGAATTTTCCTTAACCCGAAAGAATTCACTATAAAGTTACACGAGTTTATAGTTCACATTGACCCGTAAATCTTCGGGGGTTGAAGTGGACCAACTTCGGTCAAGATCGATAAACATACCGCCGCTCGGTTGTTAGCTACCTCATGGGTTCTGGGTGTTTCGGTTGTCTTCCCTTTGTTATACACGGGGTTGAAAAATTGGTCAAAATATAAGCTGTTGAAATTCCCATTTTTGTATTTGTTTGAAATTTTAATGTGGCCACGAACGACCGAGGCGGGGGATCTCTGTAAACTGCCGGCCATTACCTTCGATTCGGAAATAAATTGCACCCCATAAACAGGGTGGTCCATAAGAATACATATGGCCAGCTTAGCAGACCGTTTGAAAAATGTAGCAGTCGCGGGTATTGATCAAATTTTATACCCTTCCTGACGGAGACTGTCTATGCTCTTTGCACTCCCCGAAAAAAAAAAAAGAAATTCGCCATCTCCAGGAACACATACACGTGCGTGTATTCCCCGTCGAATCACGCGGCTTCCAACGACGATCGACTGCGAGCAAAATTATTATTCAACGGTGTTTATGAAAATATCACACCACTGGGTTGCTCAGCCCTGCACCCGCCCAGGTTGAGGGAAACGGTAATTAAAAATGTACATCGCGTCGAAGCGTTGTTCCGATGGTTTTTCCAAAAATTAAATATCTCGCCATATTTCCGGCTGACGAGTTGAGTTAATTCCGAGAGTAGCGAGTCGTTCTTTGACGGTCGCTCGGGGGAGTCGAGGGGGGATTTCTGGGGTCACAGAAGATACTCTGCTTCGGGGTGAAACGGGGACAGGGGAACGCGAGTCGTAGAATCCTGACTCCCGGTTATATCGTATGGAATGGGGATGGGCACCCGGGCAGCAGTGGTTTTAAGATGGCGACTGGGTGGCGCAGATAAGGCCGATACTCCCTCAGTGTCCAAGGGACCGCGGACAAATGGGCCGTCAGAAGAGGCGTAAATCAAAGACAGGTCGAAATTCGTGGAGCGCAGTAGCAGCCCCAGACACCCGCACCCGTAGCGGCAACGGTCTCCGGAGACATTTCCCTTCGAAATGTCATCGCACCTATACTCTTTTTTTCTTTTTTAAAAAAAAAAGCGAAGAGGAAAACAAAAAGAAAATAATCCGGCGAGGTTGAAAAAGCAGCTCGAAAAATTAATCACATTAATCACGACATGATATGAAGCGGGCAAACGATATGAGATATATTTATTTTGACAAAAATCGTTGGTCGAAACTTTCGTAGTTATGAGATGCAACGAGGTATTCGATACGTTCGATAAGAGTAACAAGAATTTCGGTAGATTTGGTGCAAAGAGAATTTTTTTTTATTTTTTTTTTCTTTCGTTCATCGTCATAGGTTGGCGAAATTGGGTTACCGGGTAGCCAACCCTTTGATATAAATATCCTTACGGTTAAAATTCGAGTAGTCTAGAGTTACCAGTTCCAGGTATACGTAAGGTAACGGAGCAGAAGACCGTTACGTTGAAAATCTGTTCGATATTTTAAATATTTGAATTAACCCCTTGGTGTATATCGTCGCGGTGCAGTACATTGTACATATATGGGAGAAAAAGGTCTCCTAGCGTATACCTGCGTTAGCCTTCTGCAATCCGCCAGTAGCGCGTCTATTATTTCCCTCTTTTGCATCTGGCGGGTTCAGATATAATGTTTCCCCGCGTTAAATAAGGCTCTATGTAAAATTATGTTAATGGATTATCCCTTCGGCATCCCCCGATACCTCTTATGCAACCGACGGAACGACCGAATGAACGAATACGGGGGAGGGGGCAGGGGGCAGGGGGGGTGGAGGGATGGAGGGACGATGAACGGTGTGAAGGGGGTGAAGGCAGCAGATAGAGAGGAGGTACGTACGTGGTATAGGTAGGTGAAGAATACACGTACACGGGGCTGAGGAATCAGGTACGAAAAATCCTTTGAACTGGGTTTTCGAAATGGGTCGACGAGGAGGGCCATCGTCGTGTATACTCATATATAGGATGCGCAGCCTACTACGACAGATGGGGTTAAAATTGAGAAAAGGATTACAAGCCGAGGTTATCGATCGTTCGTTCGACGTATTTCGTTGGTTTCCCTCATCCGTTTCACCCTTCGACGATTCGATTCCTGAGGTACGTGGTCGTTCGGGGATTAGGTATAGAGAGATGAACGTTATAGAACGAGAGTACCGCAGGTATCGGGCCGTCGTTATTCTCTACGCAAGAAAAAACGAGAAACGGATGTGAAAAAAAAATAAAAAAAAATAAAAAAAATAATGATAACGGGTAAAATGATAAACCTTGAAATTAAAACAGGACGACGTACGTATACACGTTGAGTGTACCTGTGTGTACCTAGTATACACGAATCGAGTATCGCCACTCACTTTGCCACGTCTGATCTCTTTTCAACGTTGAAAATCTTCTGGATGGACCAGCACCCATCACCGCGATCCGGTAGCACCGCCGCAAAGAGGGAACTGAAGTGGGTGGCCATCCCCTCGAAACCCGCGCCCTTCCTCCCCCCGGATATCTTCGCACCCGAATGAAATTTCGAATCAACGATCTTTGGCATCTCAAGAGCTCTTCCGTACGGACGAACGCTTCGGAAATTATCCGAAAATCTCCGCCGCGGCGTTCCGAACCGCGGCAAAATGGTTCTTGTAACTGATCCAAATCTGAATTAGATGTCAGAATCTGAATACGGGAACCATTGCCCGAATTTCTTTGCTACACTTCTTTTTTTCCACTCCCTGTCATTTTTTGGGTCAGTGCGTTTTCGAGCACCGTTGGGGAATTTCTTTTTCAAGGACACGCCGCCGCCATTCACCTTACGAGCGGATAACATCGTTTTCCCTTTGAATTTCAAATCAATTCCGATCAAGATCCCCACCGATTAAAATCACCCGTCGTACAAAATAGACCTCATATAATATAAACGTATGCGGAGGACCTCAAGTGAGATTCGAACACTCCGCGTACTTGTGGTATATACCTCCATACTGCGTACACATGTGAATCTACTGACACAGAGGTACTCGGCTGATCCCCTTGAAGACACCAATTAAACACACGAAGGTGCCGCACGTCTGTTAATTATGCAGAGCGTACGAACGACCTTGATGGACCGTGGTGAAAAGTTATAGATGTAAAATTCGATACAGGGGGATGAGATTCGAATCGTTGATTAGACGGAGAAAAATAAACGAAAAAATTAAATAAACCACATTGAATTGAAATGAGGGATCAGATTGGGTGAAAAAACGAAACAATCATAATAAAATAAAATAAAGAATGACGGAGGAAAAAACTTCAATAACAAACGGGCTGGTCGAACAAGTGCGGAGGGTGAATCAGATATCATTATTTGGTGTATTATGTGCGCTTTTTGCTAGCAATGTCGAGCCGCACCGGTATAACTTATACACGTGTATATATACCTACAACTCCGGGCGTGTTTTGGTGTCGGTTTTCACGTTTTTTCACCCAAAACTACCCTCGCTCTATTGTTGACTTGACACTTTTTTTTTTTCTACTCAAAAAGCACGTAATCCGCCCCATAGGGTGAATTCAAACATTTCGACTTTATCGGAGGAAAACAGGTTTGCAATGCAACCGGAAAGGAGGTGCAGGTATAATGTATTGCTGAAAATCGATTTGCCGTGATTTGGGGAAAATTTCATATATATATATATACGGGGGAATCAGGTGTGCCTTGCCGATGATCCGGGCGTCCCTCCACGTTCGTTGTCATGTATTCTCACAATTTGGGGGGGGGGGGGGGGAGAAAAAAATGAACCGAGTAAATTTTATCCGATTCGGGATAGGTAATAATTCGTATCCTAAATTCGGACAGATAATTACATATTTTATACTTGATGTATTATCGCGATGCGTTTGAAAACCAGCGCCGTTATGCAGAGGGTGGCGGACTAGAAGCGCTTTATATATATATATATATATATATATATATATATGTAAAGGTATATGGCGCGGATCATTTCTCTTTGGCCAATTAATCCATTGAAATTCTTAATTAAAGAACAGTTATATCCGAAAACGTACCAGGTGCTGAAAGTGTGAATTGGTTCCGCTTTTCATTCAGGAAATTGGAAATGGCGTCATCTGGGCCAACCCTTTAGCTAACCCGGGAGACCGCGACGTCACGAACCTTTCCCAGCGGGGCAGAAATAAATTAAATTAATTTTTCCAACGGCAAACTTCGGGCAGCGCACATGTAAGCCGTATAACTCGTGCGTAAGCGGGGAGCTGCAACCGCATCCGTATTCGCTGCAGCTCGACGTCTCCGCCATACGTACGAACGTATTTGCATCTCAGGTAGTAAAATTCATACACAATTACACATCACGGGGTTCAGGTATATGTGTTACACATAATGTCTACACATATATATATATAACGGAATATATGGAGACTGTTCCGTTTTGCAAGGGTGTACATTGTAAAAACATACCTAGATTTACAATGTGAGGTGGGTATGTCGTAGTTTTCCTTCAATGTGATACGGGTACTGCGTCTTTTATTGCGTCGCAGCGAAGGTATTGCATAATGAGGGTTATGTAAAAACCCTTTGGTATACCTGACCCCCACCAATAGGTCGCGGTTGCCTCAGGTAAGATTTTTGGGTCTATTCATATCGTTTGGGACTCACACCTCGCAGGAGATCTCTAACTCCTCGTCAGTCCCACTTTGAACTCACTGCGGAGAAGATCATTTTGCTGTTCTTCTACCGCTTCAAAGAAGCGTCAAGATTCTCATCCTACAAGATCGGTCTCCATCTCGAGTGCAACTTGTCCCGTTCACCGGCTTGTCACATCTCGAATTATTCAAGGGATCGATTGATCTCGCCCCGCGGTAAAAGATGACAAGTAATTTTTGATAAACCGTTTGTCAAGTTGTACCCTCGTCTACTGTGGATCTGCAAAAGTAAAGTCAAATTTTAAATTTCTCTCTCGAATCGCAAGTGTCCACATAATAATTGGGAGATCAAATTTATCGTTAGGAGTACTCGGTCGGGATGTGAATTTTGACGTTATTTTAGCCGTATTTTTTATTTGTCAAGTTTTGCTCACGTCCGGCGAACAAGGAATTAAATCGAAGAGGTGAGTGACAGAATTACTTCTTACGATGTGATGAATATTAACGACTTGCACGATTGACCGAAGAGAGAAAAAGAATTCCCTGTGTAACGACAATTACAGCGAAACGTAATGGACGATCGTACTTGCGATAATTCCGCGTAACAAAATCAATGTCTCCGTATCCCGATTACCGATCAATTTCGTTAAAGGATTAGCGAAAAGACTCTTGAGAATCTCGCGTTGTCGAATAGCCCAAGTCCTGGCGTACGATGTTGGATGATAAAAGTGCGGGATGTCTACTTGACTTCCTACTTATAACTATGACATTAATTTTGAATAAGACGTTAACGATATCCGCGAAACTGTAGTAGGTCAAAATACGTATAGAAATATGCAAACCATTCGCTTTCATTCGCGCGATACACCGACGTGTAATACGTTTGACGTGCATACGTATAAATATAACTTTCGCACACACGCGGAGGGAGTAGTGCGTCTCGCTTGGTCAGCAAGGGGTCGCCCCCCTCTGTCCAGTGAGCCAATGGGGTGGCTGTATTTTTTTTATCAATACGACAGGGTGGGGGAGGTCGAAGGGGTTCGTACAAAATGGCGCATCTCATCCCCCTCGGCAAATACAGCGACCGATATCATTACGAGGCGAAATTTGTTGTTGGAAATCAGAAGGGTTCGTTCGATTCTTTCTTCTTTTATTTTTTTCTCTTCCTCTCCTCTGCCCTTCTACTTCGTTGTTCTTTTTTTCATTCCTTCTTTCCCTCTCTCTAGCTCTCCCCCCCTATTTTTTTTATAATGTAAAATTCTTTCTCGCAAGAGATGAGGTGGCACAATTTTTTTATACAGACGACCGACAGTCAATAGACTCGATCGGGCGCTATATACGTACATGTACACACCGGTACATGCGAAACCACCACGCGTCCCGAACAAATTCTGACGAGGACGAGGGAGAGAGAAAATGAAAATTGAAAAAAAAAGGAAACAAAGGGGTATATATAGATACAGGTAACTCAACTCTTGGCCGGATCGAAAGGTGCGTCGAAATGATCTTAGATTGATTTGATCTTCGGATACGAAATGGCGCAGCTTTTTTTGCTTATCTCACATCATTATTTCCGGCCAAGCCTTCGGCTTAGTTTTTAACAAAATAAAACAACCAGATGGAACAAAAACCCCTCGCGGTCTTCGTTCACATCAAAGTCCATGCAGGTATACATCACGGAATGGTTTGAATTTAGTTTCCGGTAACTCGAATCATTTCTGTTACATCTATTTTTTTATTCTTCCCAAGGTTAAAAATGTGCGAAACAAATGACGGACGCGATCGTTTCGCTCGCACGTTATCGAGTCGGTATATGTTACGTAAAAATGCGGCGGAATGTCCTTTGCAGAAATGTGACTGGTCTTGAAAGGTCTAAATATATTTTTCTGATAGCGTCGGTTGGTATCGAACGGTTGGGAATGGGCGACGACGCGGTGCAGACGAGAATCGAAAAGCGGGACAGGAAGTTGAAGCGGGCGAAGCAATCCTCACGAAAATGCGCCGCGAATAGGAATACCAAGGTACAAGTCCGGACTACGGGCCGCGATAGCTACTCGTCCATTAGCATGTTTGCGCTGCGTGAGCTTGGCCTAAGTGATGTTTTGTGCTCCTCCATTCGAATGGTCCTTTATGCGCGAATTTCATCCTTTGGATAAAAAACTCCCTTTCCACAAAAAGATATACACACGTATACACATACGTGCAATACACGTTATATCCAAGGCTGCGAAATACGCGACGAGTCCCGTGTGTGGAAATACGCGAGTTTACAACGATTCGGCCACGACGTTACTTCGATGTTCAGGTTTACATACGCGTTAAATTGTTGCTACACCGAACGGTGTGTACGAGGCGCACACGAGCGAGCGTAATTGATGAATCGCTTTCAGATCTTCAAACTCGTGAAGCACGTGGGACTAATGCAGCCGGGGTCGAGGGTTCTCGTAGAATAAGGTGAGTCGAAGGAACTTGAACCGGAAATGGGTGGCGAGATAATGTCGGCACGCGTGGTCAAGCACTGTCAAAACTAGTTTTTCACGTCTTCGTAAATGCCTTCTTTACGAGTATCCGGGGTGTTCGAAGGTCCTCCGAGGTCCTTCGGGGTTGCGAGAGGTCGTTCCGGGTATTTTGAACTAATCTTCCGGTGTGCGGATCAAAACCGGATGGTCTAACGTCCGACAACGCGATGAAAAAAAGGTGTAACGACGATTGTACGGGGGTGACGAGAAGTCGTCGTCTCTACGCGAAAAGTAGGCTTGGTTGCGCGCGTCCTTTTTTTTTTTGCCGCTTTTACGTTATGAGTAACACGCGCGTATATGGAATTGCCCGGCTATAGATCGGGGTCGGTGTCCCTTACGGTCCCGAGAGTGATATCCCTCGGGAACTTGGAAACGTTCAAAAATTGAAGGTTACGGCGTATGGAAAGACATGCGAAACTAAAAACTGCATTGGAAGTGACCAGGGCGGGACGAGTTCGGAAGATCCCTGGAGAGCCGGGGATCGAGGGAAACGCATTTAAATTCAAATTTGGCCCACGAAAATACGCGTCTCCTTTCTCTATTTTTTTTATTCCCATCGTGTCGATTTACTCGCATCATGTCGGATTCTGCACAACCTTATGAAATTGGAACATTCGCCATGTTTTTTTGTTTTTCTCTCTCTCTCACTGCATATGCCGAATCCAGGGATATTATAATGTATACCCCATTCGTTCTCGGTGGCCTAGATGGGTATTATACAATCCTGGGTAACATCCGCGACACTGAATACTCGAGGGTCGCTATTTAAGGTCTGGCATGATACTACATACCTGGCTTCAACCCTTTCCGCTATAGTTTTCCAATCGAACGATTTTTTCGGCAATAATTTTCAATTATATTTTAGTTATATTATTTCGTTTCCACAGCTTTTGTTAACCCTTACGTACAGCAGTCGTGCGAAACAGTATACACCATGAGTAAAGGGATCCATCGGAAAACGTGAGGGCATGGGACGCGAGCGTTGTTCCGAAACTGCGAAAAAGTATTTCGCGAGTTAACGGGGAACAGAGTGAAGAAAAAACGCAAGTTCTGTCATTCGGTACAGCGCTGAATGAGAGAAAAGGGGGCAAGTAAGAATAAAACGGGAGCAATGGCCACCCGAGTCAAGAATTATTAGGCGTGGGTGAGTCGTGAAAACGATAGAAAAAAAAGCAGATCACATATTTCAGTGTCGGATAGTTCGTCCTTTAGATATTTTTTTGCCTCATATACGGCTGAAAATTCCTCTTCGCAATATATTCGAATGTACAGGCGAAATTTTTTGCCATTTTATTTTCCGGACCGTGACGTTTGAAGTTTACACGAAGTTCCGAAATATTGTCTCACCATTAGAAAAGACGTTGTTTCGCAGGCGTCAATGGGAAAGAGACGTAGGTACGTACGTCTGAGTCGAGAGAAAAATTTGGAGGGGCGAAAAAGAACGGGGGGAAAGAGGGAGGGAGGGAGGGGGGGGGACTGAATCGGAACTGACACTAAATCATTAATTTAGTTGCCCCGTTTTTTTACAGGTAGCAAAACCCTTTTTCGGGGCAGGTATGCCTCTTTTGTGTTTTCGTTTCGGGATACTAAAAAAAAGTGCTCCCCTCAGCAGAGATAGAAAGAGAGGTGAAGGGAAGAAAAAATTGAAGAAAAAAAACAAAAAAACACTCCGCACTGTCATATTGGGGACTAATATATTTTTGATCGATACCGTCTCTTCGGAAATATTGGGTCCGTTTCCCACGGCAGAAAAAAAACCGTTGTCCAAACAAACACACCCATAGAACGTGACTTTTCAAAATTCAAAGGTTGAAACCATCCCTGAATTCATACAGACTGACGTTTTGAGGGGTCCGTGAAGTCGGGAAAATGAATTAATGAATTTCGATCATAAATAAAATATATTCAATTCTGTAGAAGATTGAAAAAAAGTCTGAAAAATATGGAGAAGATGTGACGAGCTCAAGATATTCCGTTGCTGGTGGAAGGTAACGCGAAGAAGCGAACTCTTCCGAAAAAGAATTCAGGTACCATTACGTACCTTTACGGTCGCAGGAAATAAAACTTAGTGGCTCACTGGAATCTTTTGTTTTAGGAAAAAACAACCGTGAAGGGAAAAGTGAGCCACGAAAATAAGTAAAATAAATGAAGAAAAAAACAAGAATCAGAAAATGAGAACGAAAATCTCCGGGAATTTAATATCAAAGAATATCGTCATAGGTATTGTCTCAATATAAAAATTCCACAGATATGAGATTTGTTTTTTCTTTTCCTTTTTTTTTTCTCTTTCATTTTCAATGTTCATGCCTCGACAAGCCTCTCTGTACCGTCACATAGCAAAATCTTGCTGTTCTTAGTTGGGTTATGCGCATAAGTGCCTGTGCGAAATTTATTGCAAACTACCAAACCGACAGCTGTCTGTATCAACTGCACTTCTATCACCGAGTCTATTTTGCATTTTTACGAGAAACGAGTCAAATTACGATAGTTATTAATCGTCTGGTTGGCACGTTGAATGTTACAGATTCGCATGCTCCGATGTACGTATACGTACGCGTGCACAAGCGATACATGGGCTCTCCGTGGATACGCGCGAGTCATTCGAATTATTAATTATGGCGAAACGCGCGAGCCGCCAGCAAATAATCGAGACATATAGGTGTGATTTAGCGGTGAAATTTTGATCGATGTACACGAATGGCGAATCGTTGACTTACCGAAATATCGGCATGAACAATCCTGTACGAAGACTGAATGATTCCGCATTTATGATTTGGCATATCGTTGATGTAAATGTTCGTTAATTATTCACATCGTTTATCTCTCGCTGCGCCACGTCATCTTAAAGTTCGCATACCGTCGTCGATGGAAGTGAGGCAAACGTTGAATTCGCGTACATGAAATGGGATGCGTGTGCGTATCACAGCGTTCAGTTTCCTCGTAGGATCGCAATACGCGCGACGTGCTGTCCTGCAGTCTTCGGGGATACGAACTAATTTATTTCACGCACAAAGGTGCAGCGGCAGCAGGTCACTCGTGGTACACGTCGCGTACGTACGCGCTGCTGATTCGAGACCGTATAAACGTATATGTATACGTGTACGCGTAAGGGCTGCATGAAAGTGAAAATCGGAAAATCGGCTTTGGTCTACATGAAACGCGAAAACCAAAATCCCCGATGTAATCCCTCCTTTCAACCCCATTTTTTTTTTTTTTTTTTTTTTTCGCGCGCGCGCGACACCCTTCACTAAATTTTAAGGGTTAAAAATCCGCACTCGACTCGACAATGCACATTAAGGCTACTGCACGAATTCTAACGGGAGAGAGAAGAGATCGTCCCTTTCGAAGCCCTTTATTTCGTGGATTCACTGCAATCGCTCGTAGTTAGAGGTACCCATACCCATCGAAAAATGAAAATAAATAATAAAATAAATGACAGTTGCCGAACTGTTTTGGGTTTCGGAGCGCGACATACCCATTGTTCGCAGTTTATACCCCACGGTTCTCTACTTTTCTTTTTTCCCTTTTTTTTTTATTTTCATCTCATGTCGGTGGGAATATCGCATGACTTTTGACCGTACGATACAAATTCATTTTAATGTTTATTGCTTACGGTTTTGTATCGGTTAGAAAACATCGTATCATATTAATCAATGGATACAATGTCTCGCATCTGTTTACGGATGTGAAAATGGGAAAGTGTGGTAATGCTACCTAATTTTACTACTTTCTTATTTGCTGGGTATAAGAGATGAGTTTTATAAATCGCAAAAGTTGGTCTGGATTACGTTTTGTGAATTTTCGCAGGGTTGGATCAGGTTGGATTGAACCGGGAGAGCGAATTTTCTAGAATATATAATAACGGGTAGCATCACCGCATTTTATATCGATTGCATATCGGACGACCAGTACTCCCAATACGGTCGTTGGCCCACTCTTTATCCCCTTTCTTCCCTTCTTCTTCGCCTTTTTTTTTTCTTTCTTCTTCTTTTTTTTTTTTTTTTTTAACTCTATTCTCTCCGTTGCTTTCCCGTTTCGCTCTCGGTCGGCTTTCCCCTTTTCCACGGAATTAGGGAATTTTAAAAGTTAGGGGGAATGCCCACTGGACCGAACTAACTTTAGAATTTATTGCCAATTTTTTTTAAAGGCTTTAGATTTATTTCCAATTTCTCGGCTGATCTTTTCAATATAAGGGTACGTCGCTACAAAAATATAAACATATTACCCGCTCTCGTTATATCCGATCTTTCCGGTCACTCGTGTTACGCAGGCGAAAATATTATGATACGTTTTCACTGCGCCATTACGAATATCCCGCAACGCCATGTTAATCGCGATTATCGGCACCTGAAATTATCAGTCGAAGCAAGCCATTCGCCAATTTTCGAGTCGCATCAGCTTCGGAATAGAACCATGGAACTTGAAATACTGCGGGTGCGAGAAACGATAATTTTTTCATAAATAGAATCCATTCGTCTACCCCATAATCACGAGTTAAAACAAAGTCTCCGAATCGTGCACGTCGCCTGTATCCGCATAAATTTCCGATCGTAATCGCAGCCAATTAAATTGCGGGCCGTTGAAACGAAAGGTGAACCGTATCTGGTTCAGGAAAATTGGATGTAACGGTGAAACGGGAATTGAAAATTTTTAGTCCAGGATCGTTAGGAGCCCCGTGTTTTGAGTTAGAGTGTAGCCAAAGCCCGGTGTAGATGTTGGTGGGGGCGGACTCTAATCGATCGCTGGTGTCCACCCTTATCAGGGGTTGGGGTCGGGGTCGGAGATGCTGACTGGGGGTACCGAGGTGCAGGGGAAACGGCTAGGCTGCTGCCGCTGCTCGCCTGCCGCTACTTTGCATGGCCGGCAAACCCATCCCACACCCGTACCTCCCGTTCTCTCCCCATTTTCTCCCCTCTCTGACCCTCCAGCCTCCCTCGGGCCGTAGCGAAAACCAACCCTTAAAATAGGGAGTGAGACCTTGGCCATTGTTGCCAGATGCCCTCCGCATTTGCATTTTCTCGCGGTTTCTTTGAAAAATGAATCAGGCTCCTGCCTCCGCAGCTATACGGATTACGTTAGATCAGGTTGGGTTAGGTAAAGTCCGACGAATGTCCCTCGGGATAAAACGCATCGCGCAACGGTGTTACAAAAAACACGAGGCGTCTAAATTCCGTTAATACGCACGGCGTCGTGACGCGTCCCTATTCGGCTTTGTCCCACTCACGATCCACCTTCATACTTTTCACTTTTTCCCGCCCCAGACACGGTACGCATAGGTTTTCACGACTCGCGGTAATGCGTATCGTGTGATGCGATGATTGACGTGAGTTTCGCGACGCGAGATCTGCAGACGACCATGGGGAACAGGATTCCTTGCATAATTCGTCTCATTTCCGTACACGTCTATGATTTTATCGGTAATTTGAGATCCTGAGTACAAGAAGAAGAAAAAAAGAAAATATCAAAAATCTTCTCGAGTTTAAAATATTTCCCGCAGCTTCGCATCTGTATTTGGACAGTTCGTGTTTGAATGTGGCTTGAAATCTACATTTACTCGAAGACGCCGTCGACTTGATATTGGCATAAGACTTAGGGACAAGGATGTAGCACTTTGAGAACTTCTGCATACCCCGAATATGAGATTCAATTTTTCCTTCGCACTTTTTTTTTTTTTTTTCCAACTTCTTATTCACTAGCGTCGATTTTATCGGTACAAAGTGCCGATGAATCGTGCCTTCTCGAAACTTTATCGTATACAGCCTTGAAGTTACTTCGCATGGATTTGCGGTTGACCCATTCGCTCCCGTTTGCACGTGTGAAAATTTTTATCCCGCTTTTTCAACCCCCTTCGAAAGAAATTACTTTTTTCCTTTGATAGTTTTTTTTTTTTTTCTCCTTTCATTTTTGCCAGGCTTTGAAAGCTCGAGAATAATTGTAATGGATATCACTTACACGCTCCACGACCGCTAGGACCGTAACAGTGATAGATTCTGGGTCTGGAAAATTTAATGGAAAAATCCCAAGTGTCAGGTACAGGCACGGCAGCGATATGTCAGGCCATTCACGACTCAAGCGCTTTCTTTCTGAGAGAAAAAAAAAAAAAGAGTACGAAAAAGGGAAAAACGGACAGCGAAATAAAAGAGGGACGCGTGTAGGCGGGAGGATGAAGACGATATGCAGTTGTCGAACATGTTGATGAACATGTTTTAAAAATTATCTACATGGGGATCACCGCCGCCAATCCCCACGTCGATACGCGTTAAACATTGTACAAATTCAAGACTCAACGCGTCGGATTGTTCTTAGGTGAAAACGAAGAACAGCAACCCTTGGCAGCGAAGAAAATGAGCTCGCAAAAAAAGCTCTGGGTTTTCCGACTGCTCCCGCACGAGTTGAATTATAAATATTCAGCGTACCCGACGCGCGTCCATCGGGTTTGTTGGCGCGGTAGCTTTTAGAGGAGACATAGTGTAATGGGGCCTCGTATTCAAAATTTACTACCCCTATGCTAGTTTCATAATAGGTCGGTACAAGCGATCTCCGTGGCATCTGCCAAGGGTTTCGAACTTTGTTAAGAGTTGTTTGATCGCAGGGTCGGTATTGCAGAACAACATATCCGGTAAGTGTTAAGTCAGGAGTCTCTGACTGTATTACTGCACGGGTGAAATCATCCCCACGCACGTACAACTATGAGGGGTGAACAAAAACGGGAGGCCCATAATTCCTTCGGGCCGGAAAACCTGAGTTGTAGTAGTAGTAGTAGTAGTAGGTACGGTGCGTACGGCGACGAAATAAGAGGAGGGGGACTCGGCGGGACAGTCTGAAATAAAAATTGATGCTGTTCAAAGGGATAATAAAATGGAAGCACCGGCATTACCGTTCGTCATATACATATACGCCCCGGGTTAAAGCGTCGCGTGTACGATCTCTGTTGTTTTACCTTTGAAAATACTTTTTTCATTCTATCAGTTTCAATTTGTTTATTAGTCTTTTCCGCCGATGCGGTTCCTATTGTCTATATTTTTGTCACGATGTTCTATTTACATTCATTAAATATTTTCATTCATTCGTTTGGTTTATTTCAGTGATGCGGTTTCCTTCTATCTCATTGTCAGTGTTTCGACCTGCGATATGCAGTGTGCGAGGTAGGTGAGCTGTATTGTGCCAGAAAGTTTTTTCCATGAATGGCTTTGCGGTTGAGACGGAAATTTTATGAGTCAGAAATAATTGAAAACTTGCCAAATTGATGTTACCATAATGTTACTTTTTATATTTTCCTTTCTCTTGGCTCAAGGAACTTTCTTTGCGCCTGAGCTTTTTTGACATTTTCAGCGCGAACTTTGTTTAACCAAAAACCAACACCGAATCGTAGTTTTAGGTATTATATACAGAAATCGAATGAAAACCTCTGAATTGAATGCAAGCTTCAATTTCACGGTTCTGGATTTCCGGCGAAATAACACGGATGGAATTCTCGGTTAACTCCGTGCCAAGAGAAATGACTCGTTAGAAACGTTGCGTTGTTCGTCCTTTTAGGCGTCAACTCTGTTTTCAAAAATACGATACCATCGATATGAAGGATAGCACATCGTGCGTAACGTAATCGTACTATTAACGGTATGTTATCGAAATACTTGAGAAAAAATAAAGGAAATGTAAAAAGTCGAGTTTCTCGAATTGGAAATATTCGCGTCTGCCGTTCGTTTAGTTACAGTTGAATGCCAATTTGTGTGTTGGCATATAGTTTGCGGAAATTCTGATAGATTATCGTCGTAACTTTGGTTACATGTAGCGACTGCGAGGCGGATGGCCACCCGAATAGCGGCTGTGCAGGGTAAAGACCTCCAGGTACCTCCTACCTACCTTAACTCGTACCTATGCACCCCCTAGTTCCGTAACTGAATTAGGAACGGCGGGATATTGCGGAACGCCTTCGCGCAATTGTTTTAAGTCGACATCTCCGCTGTTGCTGGCTGCTGCACCCTACCTATACACCAACCGCCCGGCGAACGGACATTCGATTTGAACTAAACTGTTAAGACAACCAATCGAGTTATCGGAATATGCACGACCAAGACCGTTTCTACGCGATTTACGTGCGCGGAATCACAACTACCACACCGATTATTGCGTGTACGGAGTGATCAACCCATCCGTTCACACGGAGATAGTATTTAGGGCGATATAGTCATCATGAAAAACAAGCTTCGTTCGACGCTTGATTTATCTCACATGGTAACGCTCTTGTGTTTACACTTCGTGACGATATTTGAAAAAAAACAAAAAACCAATATTTTCTTAATCTGTTAACTGCATTTTCATCATCATCCGTCGATCGTTGTTTTAGAAAGAAAAAAAAATAGGAATAAGAAAATTTATGAAATGGTCCACGTCGAGCATTCCGCACGTCGTTAAATTGTGCATTATGTATTTTTCAATGGGGCTCGTATGGCTGACCATTTTTTATTTCAACCTTTTTTTTTTCATACATTATTCAAGGGATTTGAAAACCCCGTAACAGATGCGGGATTTCATTCTTTCTAAAATAAATTTAAATATTCGAAAGAGGATTTTTCTATTACATCAGTGCTTGCGACTCTTCGAAACTCTTGGCAGTGTGCGCAAATAATTATTACAGCAGTTGAAACAAAAAATGTTTCAACGATGGAGTTGAAAAAACCAAAATAAATAAAATCCATTTTTCACAACCTATGTGTTACAATTATTGAGATTGAATATTTAAATCCCAAGACTCAATACAGGGGACCACGTATACACTTTCACGCTAGAGGGGAAGAGGGTTCGAATTTCAGCATTATAAAATTTTCAAGAAACGCTTGAAAGTTCGTCGGACTTGATCCTTTAGCAAGAGTTCTGCCGTCGTCATCGGTAGGGAATACAAAGACTTGGTTCGTGCGGGGGCATACGATATATCGCTGATAAATCTATCTCGTTGCTCGAGCAACGTAGGCGGGTATCCTATGCAGTTCTGGCTAAAATTCACACGTGCCACAGGCGAGACGCTCTTAAATTTCAAAGCCTGGGCCAGGCGCTCTTCCTCTCTTATTACAAGCAATGACGCGACGCGATACCGAGAGTCGGTTATTATACCAGATATACATAAACCTATATACGCACGGGGTTGAAGGAGCGCGTCGTCCCTTAATTTCCACTAACGACCAAAGTTTTTTGGTGTCCGAGCGAGTCCGGGGGTATCATGAATTCAAAATGGCGGATCCTTTGGGGCGAAAACAAAAGCCACTCGGGCCGAGCGAGCCCCAGAGGCTCGAGGGTCCGGGATACTACGAGGCGCGCGGTGGACGAACGCGCGATGTCGTGTATATATAAAGGTAGCTCTGTACGGGCGATGCGGAGGCGGCGAGGGGGAGGGGGGAGGTGGGGGAGGGGGGAAACTGAAACGAGGGATGCCAACGACAACGGGAGGGACTGGGGATCGAGGGGGAACTCAGGGGTTCCAACCCTTCTCCGAGGGCGCGGGGGCTGCCCACCCGCCCGCTGAAACACCGAAAATGGCGGACCCAATTAAGAGGTCTCCGAGCACCACGCGCGCGGGCGCCGCGGCTATTATTATATTTATATGCGTTACGCTCGCAAACCTGGCCACATACATATATATGTATATATATACATATATATGCACACTGTATCTTAACAAATGCTGAAAGAGTTTACGCAGGGGATGCACCGCTGCACCAGGATTTCGCAGAATAGCCCTCAGAATATAGCGACTGCAGTGTTTGCATGCCCGTACATTTTCCGCGGCGGAACATACAGACGTATACCATGTGTAATTCGCATACCGCACGCAGCATGCTGCACAACGGCAATAGTAGACGTATGCAGCTATACGGATTGCGTGTACGTACTACGTATAAATATATATATTCGTACGAGTATGTACATGGATACGCATATGCATGTATGCATGCATCGCCGCGGGTACAGATATACCTAGTCACGCATGGTGTACACGTTGCGTCTATACGTACCTGTACTCGTACCCATACCTGTACAAAGAGAGAGACGAGGTGGTCCCTCACTCGTTCGAACGACTTAGCGTTCGGGTACTTCTGCTCGTAACAGACGCGGAACGCTGCCTCGAATACGAATCGTTAATGGCGTCGGCGGTGTCTTCACTCGTGCTTCAAGCTAGAACACGTATGTGCAGTATGCATTGAGCTTATTCCGTACAGAGTAATTTTCAGCTACCGTTACGTGCAAACCATATACGGAATGCACAGCTCCGGCAGCAGGTTGTCTCGTCGCACTCGATTTTTTTACATTCTGTTTTTACATTTGTTTGTATATGCATATAAAAATTTCACTTATCGTACACCGAGTCAAAGTATTTCAGAGCTTTCCTTTCCTCCCCCGCGTGCGAATAATTGCCGAAAGCTCAGCGGTGCAGTTACGACGAGAACGCAGAAAAAAATAAAGTACAAAATCGCAATAGGAAAAAAAAACAAGGAATGAATCTTGGTGAAACGTTCAAGACTTTGTGCGGAATACATAAATAATTTGCTCATCGGCCGGTATAATATAACGATTCCAATAAGCATCTCTGCAGTTGGATCGTAACGGCAAGAATTGACGCGTGATATTCAAATTACATATTACGATTAAACTACCCGCGGTATAGCCCGACCGTACACAGCGTACATAATTCCTAGATGAAGCAGGAAAAGAAAAGAGAAAGAACTCGGCGAAATATTTTTTTGCAAACACCACATTTATCGTGTGGGTTGTGTCTGGAATGAAAAAAGCTCCGAAAGAAAGAAGAAAAAATACGTGGCTTACACCACGGACTTCAACTTGCGGAGTCGATGTTAAGATGAAAGAATCGACGTGAAAAGTTGGCTAAAAGTTGTGTAAAAAAATATCTTTGCCGCTCGTTGCCCGAGCCGGCAAGTTTATAGTTTTCGGGGGTTATTATACCTTGAGCGTGTACTGAACAGATAAGGTACAAAGAACCATTCGGCCGAGAACGCCGAGCGACGTCACCGCGATACGCGAACTTTATCGAATATTTGAAAAAAATTTACCCTCACCCGCCAGAGCAGCGTATTTTCGAAATTCAAAATCCACGGCGTTAACCGAACCGTTCTCCATCGGGGTCAAATTTTTTAAGAGTTATTGGAAATTGGAAAATGGGAGAAAATTTGACGTTTCCAGAACACTGCCTCGTATCGATCTCAGCTTCTGTGGGCGTTGCTATGAGATGGACCCTTACAGCTGGAGATCCGAGTGTCGCCAGGCTACCCTCCCCCCCTCCCCTTCCTTCTTTACCACCTAGTACACCCCCGCCCACCTACCTTTCCATCGCCCACCTACGGTTATTACTTTTGCAAATATACAAGATATCATATTCCGAACTTTATCGGCCGTGAGATTTCAGAAGTTGATGGCTGGTAATGCGATTTCGAAAGCAATCTAGTGATCTTATTGTTAGAAACGCTGTATGAAATAATTCGCTCGTAGAGGAAAGTATGCGAATAATTCGCGGTACATCACCCTCTTTTTCCAATGTTCCGCGATTTCTTTTTCTTTTCTTCCAGATCGATTGTAAATTTTTCGAACGTTCGTGAGAAGAGGTGCGATTCGAACAATGTAATGTGCGGATCATGCGAGACGATCGGCGATGTCATACGAACCCATAAAGACGGCACGATACGTGAATAACATCTAGGCATTTCACAGAGAAAGAGAGAAAGAAAATAGAAACCTGACATTTATTCTCAGGTGGTGGTGTAGTTGTTTTGGGGTTGGAGAGATTTACGGACACGTGGCTATATGGATGTACGGGCGTTGAAAAGGTCGATGAAGACAGAGTAATTTTCTACGTACCAAACTGGATATACGGGATACGAGGTAACCTCGGACAGGTAGCATCATCACCTGCCGGAATGATGCTGGACCTCTGGACCCCGCTGGGAACGAGTATTCAAACATATCTCTGACCCTCGAGTCAGCGCGGAAACAATTTAATCGCCATCGAATGCGTATACATACACACATGTGCGTACACTAGGGTGATTCAACAAAAAAAAAAAATTCTCCTCTTGGAAAAAAACTTTTCTTATACTCAAAAATTTCGTGTGGATGACAAAATAAGTCTCGTCAAGTATGAGTCCTTAATATTATAAATATTAAGGTAACTAAAGAACGGTACATTGCTCTGTGAAGTTCTTAGGATATTTTTGTCGAAAATTAAACGCTTCTCAACAAAAGATCTTAGCTAATATTTCGATAAGTCAAATCGGTCAAAAGTTATTCAAAGTCAAAGTCAAATTCACCATCAATCTAGCCGTTTTCTTCGAAAAATTTCTAGATTTTTAGTTCGAAGGGTTCAAAACTAACTGGAACCTTTATTGTGAGCTCTAGAAATTCTTCAAAATGGAGCTATCGCGATGATATTTTTAAATCATTTGAGCTCGAAAGTATAAGGAAATTCCATGAATGGTCTGCAAGGTTATAAGTTTTTCTAACTCTTTATGATGTAGACCAAAAGAAATGGTTCCGTTTGACATATATATATATATATATTAAACTTGTCTTTTGGTCGTATAGGCGTCTAATTCTCTGCATAAATATCTTGAGGACTTTACAGAACAACGTATCGTTCGTTAGTTATGAATATCAGAAGGTAAAAATATAATTCTTCCTATTATAATATGTGTACCTTACGTACGTATAGATGTGCAGGTACATACATTTCGTTCGCTCTTCTCCTTATGCACACAAACGAAACGCCCATATTATTCAGATCAGTTATTTTTCCTCGCTCACATTTTGCTCCGGTTCCATACCATATTCCGTTCTGACGTCACGTCCGGCGATATCCTATACTTGTCGTTGGCCAATGTCCCTTTGGGGGTCCATTGTCAGGGACATGAGAAAAAAAAAAATAGATGAATAAAACAGAAAAGAAAATAGACAAAACAAAGAAAATACATGTACAAAAACTGGAAGATAAAAAAAGCGAAAAAAAAACAAAAAAAAACATGATATGGAAACCGTGAAAACAGCGGTATAGATATATGTAAGAACGTCGCGGCGGGAGTAGGGCAGGGGGAGGGAGGCCCGAAGAATTATCGGCGCGTTTTCGCTGAGTTTTCAGCCTCTCACTATTTTTCAGAGAGTGAGCGAGAGGCAGGGAGGAAATGCGGAGATATAAGGGGGGGGGAAGAAGGGAGGGAGTTTCGGGATATCCGTAGGAACGAAGGAGATCTCTTCTCTTCGTTTTTCTCGGCGTGGCTAGCCAGGCGTTTTGTCATGCATGGACGATGTCGATATGTGTACACTCCCTCGAGCAAGCGACTTCCATTTTCAACTCTCCCCCTCCCCTCGCCCCTCGAGTACCTTTCGAGCCGGCGTCTAACCTTCCCTTATACCTCGGTCCTCGGCTGAACGTATAGGTACGCCGGGAATAAGAATTGTTATTATTCGATACTCACCTACACCCCCCCCCCCCCCCCCCCCTCCCTTCGCCTCTCCATACCTATGTGCACATACCCGCGAGGTGAAGAGGCTACGTTGTACCTAATTATGATAAAACTTTCAACGGAATCTCACGGAGGTAAAGATAAATTGGCAATAATTAGAGGCGTCGATTTCCGGCTCTCGTGTTTAAGAGAATAATGATCTCAACGTAAGTTGAGGTATACGCACACATACACACAGTACGTGAAAAAGTAGAGGGAGACAACGGTTTGAAACTGATGTTCGATCAATTATTCAAGAGTATTTAATGCCACGACCGATAATTGATCTTTATAATAACAACGAGGGGTCACAATTAATGGGGATAATTATGTGGCATTGGAATTTTCGTCTTTTCTCTCTTGCAAATACACTTGAAGATGAACTCGAACCGATCGGAATTACACCATTTATAGGTATGTACGTACATACCTCATTTATGCATCCGTATAACGGATACCTAATTGCCAGTCACTCTTGAGTAAATAAGTACACAAATACATCTGGGTGCAAGTTTTTGCGAAAAATGATATCGGTTTGTTGCACGTTTCACCATACGTACAGTTACGTAGAAGTTATAAGATAGAGTAAATTGCTCACCGTCGCCGACGTCGTTATTCCGCATCAAGCGACGCTGTCGAACTAACTCGGTGAGTTGGGAATCACTGAACCAAATTTGTCTACAGGGCGATTGTGGTCAGTCATATAGGTATACATATAGGTGGGGCGATAGGCGACTCGCCTATCTGGTTTTTCTGTCCGGTTTCGCGTGAACTCTACCCCAGAAATGGGGCAATGCCTGTCAACACAGAGGTACGCGCCCAAAATGATATATGTTGTCCTACCGCTAATGTCATGCGACAACATTTTTAAACTCTTACAGTAACGCACCTTCGCGATACCATCTATTTGAGAGCTAAATAAATATGAACGCGTTCTACATAGCGTGCACACTCCGCACTGTTTATGTATTTATGTTTTTATCAATACGGGCGCAGTTGCCTCGCAATAATATCTCAGTTTCTCACCTCAATTTCATTACAACATATTTAACGCAAAAAAAAAATAAATAAATAAACTTCTTCACGTTGTATTATAGGTTTTCGATACCGGAATAAACGTATAATAAGGGCAATACTCACGTACTCGACTTTAGATCATTACTCACGGTATATACTAATAATTCAGTCTTATGTACAACGTACCTATGTTTATATTTTATCACGGATTTCTGGAATTAATTGCGTTTGTTATAATAATTACTCTGTTTCTTTTTTTTTTGTTTTTCAGAAATTCGTCATGTTCGGTCGAGTAGGTTTGCGAGGATAACGATGCGACTCGGTTCGAAAATGGGGATCGAAGACTAGAAGGCCCGAAAATCTTTCTGTCCAAGGAAACTCGAACGAACGACGAAATTTAAGAATCACCGCACCGCGACCGCAGAGTTCGCAGGGACAAGTTCACGGCTCTTGTCACAGTGAACGTTTTTTTTTCTTTTTTTTTTTCTTGTCCAGTCAGCGTCTGAATAAATAAACGAAATATTTTCGCTCGCACACGCTCAACACCCGATCAAAACCGTTTCGTAATAAAATTATTCAAATTTGTGCCTCATTTATTTCACCCCCGATTGAACCACCGCATTTATTTCCCTTATTAATTATTATCAATTTCCTGTTCTAAGCACCTGCGGCTTGGGATCCATCGAAGGACATCATTTCGTTTCTATATATGCTTCGGTGATTGGGGAAATCAATTACTTCCACATTATTATTATTATTATCGGTCAAACACAACGTTTCGAGAAGGTTACGATTCGAACCGATCCATTAGCCCCACCATAAACAGACATAAACCCCTTCGGAATAGAGCGCCAAATCTGATAATACCAAACGTCCCGGTGTAATCTGTATTCTCAGATCGTTTACAGCTACACGTAGATTGTATATAGATATACGATATTGTACCGTGCATAGGTGTTTTGATATACGTATATACATATTAACCACTATGCGTACGAATAGGTGTACGCGAGGATAATTGAGTAAAGCCGTCGGTTAATAAAACCCTAATGAACGCTCGGTTGAGTCGTTAAAATCAACGTTGAATATCCCGGTGACCGTATTGTATATACGTGTACCTATGCGGACTTTGACTGCGAAATGAGATCTTTGAATGACTTTGGGGCGATAGTAGTGAATATTGCGACGCTATTCGAAGTCATCGATCAATGCGTGTGATCCGCGACGAACGTTGACCAAAATTGTACGGGGTAATTCATGCAGGAAAAAGTCTAAAAGTGATCGAACACTGAAATATCATGGTTCGCGCCGTTGATCAGAATGCAAGTTTTCACGAGCGGATCGTTCCCGCGAGGAATACTTGAATTACGAATTACTTGTTGGAGAGTCCAGACTGAAGGGTGAGTAAAATGGCCGCCGGCTAGGGGGTTAGTGGGTGGAAGTGGTGGAGGTGGTAGCCACAACCCCTTAAGGGTCGAACCCGTGCACCACTACAAGCTAAGTCCAAAAGCACGACCCCTCTCCCTTTTCACCCTTTCGCCCTCTATCCCTCGCCCACCACCCATGTAGCTGAACAACCTTTATATCTATACGTATAGGTAGGTATACCTCTACTCGGCGTTGCTTTACGAAGACCTCGAGTACGGCGGGTTGTTGGAACGGGTATATATGACTATGTACAGCGCGAGAGAAAGAGAGAAATGGAAAGATGGAGAGAAGGAGAGAGAAGAAGGGAGAGGTGGCGGCTACGGACGGAAGGTACAACATAGCCGTTCCTCGGATAGACGGGGTAAGGTTGGGTACCCGGTAGGACGCTACCCTTTACGCGCCAAGGAGTGCGCTCTATGGATATGGAGGGAGGAATTTTGGCGAGAGTAAGAGAAGCGCGGTGGCTAGCTTATAACGCTCACCCTTAAAATACATGGTATGCGAAAACGACGAATATAGAGGGCAATCCTACATACGCGTGTGTTTTATATATACGTATATACATACATTATTCCATACAAGAACCCAACAACCGCACCGACTTCTGTTTCTGATGCTTACAACTGCAAACTTCGGGGTGGAAAATACCAGCAGCTGGAATTAGAAATTCTAACCGCCACCTCGCCTACCGAAGTCCTTTTGGCCAGGACTCATCTGAACCCGGCATTTTTCAGCCGCGATTGGAGATCCTTTGTAATTTCGAACATTTTTTTTTTTTTTTTCTTCGTTTTCCCGTTTTTCTCTCTATCGTCAGCTCTTGGGGTGATTTGAATATTCGTGTTCTACAATACGTGCGATCATCCTGTACTCGCAAGGTTTGCGGGAAGCCCATTGACGCGAACGATTGGCTTTTGTTTTTTTGATATCGCGGGAGGACGTGGAATTCGACCCCTTTGGGATCCTCTTCTTCGACTGGTGATATATCGGCTGCTAGCACCGCCGGGTTCGGGGATCGTTTCGAGCCTTGAGGGGCCGAAAATTCGCCAGGCGTTTTGATGAATTTCTTATTCTACAGTGAGATCGATTACGCGGGCGTGAGGTGACAATTGGATATGATGCCTTGGCGGAAAAAAGGGTTCCGCCCGCACGACGTTTTCGAGAGGTGTTCGGCACGCGGGGCAATATGGGGTAGCGCGGCCGAATACGTGGAACACCCCAAAATTTTTTTCTTTTCTTTCTAATTATCGAAAGGGACTTCAAACATCATTCTGGATTTGATTATCTTTTTTCTCACGGATTCCTCAAATATCCCGTTTCTTGACCCATCTTCTCTTCTGTACATTTTACGACGGTGAACACCTACGCCGATACATCTTTACTGTACCAAGTACTCCGCGCGGGGTCAAGGCAACGTGACCTCCGCGTAGCACTTGGAAGGGTATAACTGATCCACTCGGTATATTTCTAGATTTCAAATAAAGAATCGTCTAATACTTATAGCCGTGCAGGTATCTGCACCAACATATTCTTCGTGCAAATTAATTATTTCAACCTCCGTATTTCATCCACCCGATGCCAATATACAAGAGTCCTTTCCGTGTCGCGCGCGATATGCTACATAAGAAGGAAATTATCTCTATGAACATATTAATGAGGAAAAAAAATTATAGAGAATCTAGACACTTGATGTTTTATGAGGAAAATAAGTTCATCGTGATTAACGAAAAATTAACAGTTTAAGGAATGAAAAAAAAAAAAATGAAAAAAAAACATTTACCCAATTCACAATTTATCCAATTGTAGACCAATTAGCTACGGCAATTTATTTCGCGTGCGCACGTAAAAATAGATAAATATTGCATAGATACGGTGGTGCGCCTGCGTGCTTCGAATTCCTGAGTTCTGCCCGGGGTAGAATTAATCGAGTTAATTAATTTATCCCTTATGGAAATATATAATCTATCGACGTAGATGTACTTGTGTAGGCGGTGGTTTGACCAAGCGCTATCCTACATTATATTCTGGAAAACGCAATGTTTTACGCTTTATTTTTATTTTGCATCCACGCATAACGTCGCGGGACGGATAGTGATTAGAAATGGAATAGGTTATAATTAGCGTGAAATATGGTCCGC
Organism: Athalia rosae; assembly: GCF_917208135.1. Lineage (NCBI taxonomy): Eukaryota > Metazoa > Arthropoda > Insecta > Hymenoptera > Athaliidae > Athalia > Athalia rosae. The sequence continues at coordinate 12,808,655 of NC_064026.1, forward strand.
GTTGTCCGCGTGGTCGATCCGCCATGCCGTGTCTCCGAGGTTGGCGGTCCCCTCGGTCAATACCCACCGGACAAGATGGCTGCCGCCCACTCCAACACAAATACAAAGTTACATACATTTATGTACTCAAATGTGTAACCCACCCCACATACACCCCGCGAACCTCCTCCGCACGGCGAGAGTTAGTTGCCTTCGACCCTCCCGAGTCTCGACGTCGAGTTCCTGGAAACTGGAAAACCCACCCTCTGGCATAGCACCTAATTCTTCTTCCCTCTCCGCGTTTCTCTCCGTTTTCCTCGAGCACCTCGCCTCGCTCGAGAAGGACATGGAACTTCATCACTATTAGGTATTAGTCGTTGCTTCTAGCGCGCAACGCACTGCAGTGCACGCACTGATTGCATCCCACCGTGCCCCATGTGACGAGGGAAAAGCGAGCGCGTTGCATACATCGTAGGCAGACGTACGTCGAGTTGGTGATCCTTGATGCAGCTTGGAAATTTATGGGATTTGCGCGATGAATGCGCGGCATTATATACCCCGAGTGCAGGGGGCTGCATATCAACATTTTCTATACCTACATGCCTCCCTTCCTCTTATTCTTTCGGTATGAGACATACCTATACGCGTACGTAGGTACGCGCGCGAGCAGGTTGTTGTACCACCCAACTCTATACTTCACAGAGTTTGAGTTGAGCACAAGTTTCAACTCCGCGTGACTTTTAAGCTTTTCTTTTGTTTTTGCTGAAGTTATATTGCGAGGGCGATTTTTATGACGACGTATCTATGAGTTGCTGCACGTAGAACGTCACAATCCCTATTTTTTCTCTTCTCTTTCCCTCTTTTTCTCTGGGTACGAAAAATCCTTTTCACCTCAATTGTAGCGTGATAACATGACAACGGTCAACCGAATGTAAAAACTGGCCGTCAATTGGATCGAGAACTTCAGAAATGCTTACGCGAAAATTGGACCCCCTGTTCATATGAAATGAAAAGTGCAGCTGTACCCCGTGCTGGAAAACCGGAAAAAATAACTGAGATGGAAAAAAACGTTGGACATTTAATTTGGCGTTCAACGGGACTCACACCCCCGATTCCTACGGACTCACAGCTTCACACGTCCTCGAGCATTCGCTTACATCCGTGTCAGACTAACGTTGGGGCTATTTTTCGATTGGTCAGTCGAAAAGGGTGGCGAACGAAGGGCTCTCATTGGTCAACTCCACCCTCGCATTCAGGCGAATGCTGACCGTTCGGGGACGAGCGAGTGGTCCTACGAAGTCGGGTGGGGGTGGTAGACGGCCGGACTGTGAAAATACAATTTCATCGTTCCATACGTTCTGTAAGAAAAACTAAAAATTGGAGCGATGCTATTGGATTCTATTGACTCAACGGCAAGGGAAGTTATATTTTCATTTTACCGGAAGATGTTGTATAGTTTAATCGGCAGTTCAACGTTGATTCCCCGTAATGAATCGCATAACGCCGTGCACTCGAGCGAGCGCATCCCGACTTCCATGAAAACTGGAGGTACACGAAATTATTGCTCCAGAAAATGTGAATTCACAAGAACTAAAAATGGGGGTGTGCTTTCGAATTAAATTTCATCACTCATCCATTGTAATGCAGAAACTGCGGAATATTATCGCGTTCTTCAAAACGATAATACTATACACATAGAATCATAAGTATATCGTCCAGTTTACGTTTCAAATTTGTTCGCGTGATTAGGTGGGAAGAGTTTTTTATTGGATTTAAAGAGAAATGAATCTTACCGAGGCCACATTGTGACCGGCAAGAAACCAAGCTCCAAACTACCCCTTAATCCGGCGCGATTGTTTTCGGGCATGTTCGCTGCTTATCGGGCTTAACAGTTGACTAACTCTACGATCTAACAAACTTCGAACTTAAAGGCCCAACCTCTCTCGCTTTGGGAAATGTTTTTCAAGAAATTACTAACCAGGCTCATAGATACTATGGTATGGTGAGGAAAGCTTCGCACACATTCAACCGGATGAATGTCAAAATTTGTTGGGAATTTGTACACTGGTTGAAAAAAATTATTCACCACCGAACCCGATAAACAGAGAAGGGAATGACGAAGAAAAGTAAATTAATTAAGAACAAATGTATGTTTAGAACGACATAGGTATATTTTCAGGTTTACAAATAAAAAGAGTCGCAAGATTCGTCCCTCGCAGACACCAGAGGTTTGGGGTAAGGGAGGCGTCGCTGAATATCATCGGGGGAAGTTTGACCCACCGTGTTATATTTTGTCCCTTTTGATACGAGGGTGAGTTTAATTTTAGTAGGGAGTGTACCACCCGGTGGCCTCAGGTAACATGGACCCGACTGCCTGGCAACTTGGGAGTTGCGGTATCACTGAGGCAAAAAGTTGGCTCAGTACTTAAACTAACATTACCATGTTAATATTGTATAACGAAACACGCTTTGTAAACTATGAATATTTATATTTTGTATCTGTAACACTTCCCTACTTGCGCACCTTAGTTACAGTTAGATATTAATTAAAATATCTCTGCGATTAATATCCGGGGAAGGTATGAGATTGCCGTTGTCCGGTTTTAGCAATCGGTACAAAGTTTGATGAAATGTAAATCACACCAATTTTTGGTGATTGTCATGCTAGATATACTAGTTTTTCCGAAGAGATTGTCTTCTGCATTCTTCTTTCAGTTACACGGCGTGGGGTGGAAAATGTTTGACAAATTTGGTCTTGAAAATAAAGGGTTGAATCAGGAATAGAGTTCACTGGGGGGGGGCCACTGCTGTACTTGACGTGGAGATTAGTGTTCGCCATTGTTGTAACGTCACTATAGTTAACACGCATTCAACTGACATGGCAAAACAATTGACATCGGTATCCTGATTTTGGGATTTAAATTTCACGCTGATCTTGTACTCAGAATTGAAAATTTCGAAGATCATTATATCCGGAAAATTATCGACCGTCATTTTGTCGGATTCAAATAGAGAAATGTTTGATTATTATCCCGCTATTTTTGATTAATTAATCCGAAGATTTGGTCCCAAGCGACTCAGAAGTCACGGTACTTGACAGATGAATGTAATGCGAACAATGGAGCTTATGCCAAAAATCGACGCCATTGTCTTAACTTTGGCTTCCTGTGTTGGTTGGTTCGGTTTGCTGGTTGTTGTTGTTGTTGTTGTTATATAAGACGATTAATATATACGAACAACTGTAATTGATGTATACTCGCAGGTACGAAATTTTCAACTGTCAAATCGGACCCGGTTAACATTCAATTTTCACTTTGAAACGTAAAATTTTGATATGAAAAACAAATTGTACAGAGATATGCGCACGGGAGCAAAACATGTAGATAACTTTTACAACGAACTTCGCTAAATTTTGTTACTCTTGGGTAAAAACAGTCGGAGCGATTTGCTGCAGGTCATATAAGACGAGTGAAGAATTCCCCCTCGTTCGGAGATATTAATAATTAAAAAGCCCATACCCATACGAATGAATCAATAATTTTTGTAAGTTCCAAAAAACCGCCAATAGTTTCCTCGACGTGAAAAAGTCTATTTTTGCAACATTAATGAAAAAGTCTCTGTCAACGTTGACCGATAAACCATGTAAGAAAATTACGACAGGTGATTCAATGTCTTCCGAAACATCGGCGTATGACGTCGAATTGCACAGGAAGAATTAAAAAAAAAAAAAAAAAATCAAATAACTTACCAACTAAAGAAATTAATACTCACCTAATTGAAAACGCATGGCATCCAGACTTTATCGATTTTTTCGAGTTTCAGATAGCCTCTAACAGGGCGCCGAGTGTCGGTCATTCAGGGGTGCCCTGTACCTTGAGCCCCCTTTCTGGGCCTTGCCTGCAAATATGCAACCCTATTTACAGATCTGTCACCGATCGCAGACGTTCGTATCCAGATCTACTCGTGGACGTACTTTTTTCTTTCAAGTATAAAACTGCAGTAGCAGATCTCAGTATTTGGACTTAGCAAAAGCTTTATTGTACAGCACGCCGTAATTCCTTTCGAACGGAAAGATCTATATTTTTATCAAATGTAAAGTAACCGCGAGTAAGGTACATGAAAAGAATGTACAGTACATACATACTTTGCGAGGTTTAACAAATATATGAATTTACTGTTCAAATGTATATAAGTACCCACGTACGTGAAGAGTTTATTACATAGATCGTTATAGGGACTTACCAAATTTAATGCAGGACTGAATTTCGATGTCAATTCCTTTTCCTTACGCGTAGAAGATCCAAAGCTGATGGTAGGTATATGTATAAGGTAGGTGGGTACCAACGATTCTGTTTATATATCTCATACAGATACCTTACAGAGGTAGGTATATTCGCTATAAGTCGTTGGGGCGTAAGTAACAGCGATGATGCGGGAGTTTATTGGACTGGAAAAAGTAGTTGGCTGAGAGAAAAATATACGATATTTTCTATAATGTTGAAAATGGAATCGATGCGGTGTTACATGAATCGGAGTTGCAATATGTGCATTATGCATACACATCGATATGCTATAGAAGCATATACACCTGTACGAGTAGCATTCATGGTAGCACGAATTTTCGTGATGGATACGAACAATGGGGCAACAGGGGATTAATGTGTACTCATAGATACAGATCGAAGGAAAACAACTATCAATATTATATTTATTTCTTAAAAACAATTCCGTTTATTTGAATCGCACAAGACATACACCGTACCTGCTATTTTATATCTAATGGACTGAACGAGAAAAAACTGGTCAGTCGATTTTATGAAACTGACTAACATTTTCTCGCGAGGTCCGTCTTCGTATTGCCTTAAAGTCGACACTCGGTTCGAAAGTATTTGAACCAGGTTAAACCTGGTCTCGACTGGCGTGGAAACCGAGTTGTTCTTATAATTTTCACTTATTTTTTGTTTTTTTTTCTTTACCACATTTTGTAACTTTTTATTTTATGTTATTTTTTTTTTTTTTTTTTTTTACCCTGGATCAGAAATTTTTTTTTTTGTCGCTAAAATCGAAATTTCCCCCGTAACTACATTTATTATGATTAGTACTATTATTATTATTAATATTATTATTATTATTATTATCAATATTATCAATATTTTTATTATTATTGTTAATATTATTATTATTGTTGTTGTTGTTGTTGATGTTGTTATGTCGTTATTGTTATTCATTGTTATTATTTATTATTTTGTCTCATTTTTTTTCATCTTACTTTATCTTGTTTGATAAGTTTTTTTTTCACTTAGTTTTATTTTATACAGGAGATATTCTAATATTTTTTAGGTTTGAATTTATCTTTTTTTTCCTTTCAATTCTTTATAGATACTCTTTTCAATCTATATATGTATATTGGCTTTTATCTGAATAATTTTGTTCGTTTTCGTTTTATTAATTACCCTGTGTGTAGAAATATTGTGGGAACGACTTTTGAAATGCAGAACTAGGTATACATATATTATTATAATAATATGTGCGTTGGGGTAGGGAGTTTGGTCCTATGGTGTGATTGAAAGAAATAAATTCTGAAAGGAGGAATAAAAAAAATCAACAAAATGAAAAGAAGAGAGAAAAAATGAAAAGAAAAAGCTGATATTTTACATACATATAGAAAACAAATACTTGCATCCATGGTATTTTTGCGTACGTTTATTTTCGAATACACACTAACTTGCGTTTTTCGGCTAACATTCAAATTTTTTTCAAAAAACATTCTTCATTTTATTATTTTTTTATTATTATTTCTCTTTTTTTTCCCTTTTGTTGTTTGTTTCTCCATATTTCTTTGTCTTGTTACGTTTGTTTGTTTGGTACTTGGTTGTTTTTTTTTTTTTTTTATTTCATTTTTTCCTCTCTGTCCGCAGCAAAACGGGGCTTAATTACATATTTTAAATAACCACTAGAATAATTATTATATTAACATTTTAAATTTTTTTAAAATTATTTCCAATTTTTGCTACGGGCAGTGCCTTATTTACAGAATTATATACATACATGTATGTGCGTATGTTAATAAATTTATAAATAATAATACACTCACGCACACACACACACATACATGCATATAAATATAGGCCCGGTACGTATATGAGATGATCTAACAAATTTTTAACTAGATAACGAGATTTTTATCTAGAGCCGTACATGTCTAACACCAAAAACTATCTGATATGAGTTTTCCCATTTCTTTTTTTTTCTTTTTTCTTTATTTTTCCTTGTTTTTTGTATTTTTTTCTTTCTTTCTTTACCTTATTGCCTACATTTTTAGGAACAATTTTCTTCAAAAAGTTTACAACGACAAAACGATTTCGATGGAACAAAATAATAGCAATGATGATAATGATGATAATGATGATAATAATAATCATAATCATAATCATAATCATAATAATGATAGAAATTATAGTCGTGATAATAATAATGTAGTTGCTAATAATGATAATGATAATGATGATAATAATAATAATAATAATAGCAATAGAAATAATAACCACAATAATTGTAATATTCAAAGAACCTCAGTCTTGGGTAAGAAACAGAATTTTTTTTGCGAAACATCTTGAAACAAAATTAGTACCCTTTGACGGCCTTCGTAGGATCATTAAGGTATTTAAATTTGATTGTACGAAGGTCGATATCGAGTAAATATTATTTTCAATAATAAATATAATCATCAACGAACGAAATAAGTGCAATAATAGACAATAATAATATTTAGAAAATGTCAACACGAGATGACTGTAAAGCAAGTCAAATCCAGCCAAGTTGGAAGGAAAAAAGGGAACAAAAAGAACAACTCGAACATATATCGATATAACCAACATTGAAATTTCCTCCCTAGTTAATTTTCATACAATAAATAAAATCAAGTGATGCGATTGCTTGTAAAAAATTCTTACTTCACAGACACCGCATGTCACATAGCATACTATATGAATATAGATAATAGACGATAAACCTAGACAACTTTGGCATCTTCTTAATTATTAAAAACATTTCAATAATAATTTAAATATCGAAATAAAATAATGTAAGTTTCGTTCAATTCGTAATAATAATAATAATAATAATGATAATAATATGATCATAATAATGAAGACCATAATATTAATAATAATAGGTATGATACATTTTACATATAATCGATCTAGATCTTAAACTGCTAATGGGTAGCACGTAATAATTATCATGTAAATTAATATTTCACTTGATATCAATACATAATAGGGGTGTTGTACGTAGGTAATATATATATATACAGAACTGCGATACGCCATTTCAAAAGGCCGTTATACAGTGTTTTCAAAAATTACTACAGAATGTACAAAAACGTACTAGTACATACATAGTTCAAGTTCATATATTACGATATATTATATTATTAAATAAATAATCTTCAATATGATAATAATAAAGTTACTATTAATAGTTGCGTGTTTGTTGTATGTGTCTGTTTGTTTTTCAATTATGTGTTCGGGTGTGATGTTAATGTGTTTGTTATTGTACGTATAGTAATTATTCATAATTGTAATTAATAGGGTGAGACTCGTTATGGTAACCATTCATGTAAATAAAATTAATGGGGTTTAAGTATTTCGTTTATATAAGTTTACATTTTACGTCCAGTCTTCTAGGTTGGAACGTTTCGTTATCGAAGATTTATCCCCGAAGAGATTCTTCTCGTATTGCAGATATTTTCTCTCTCTTTGAGGTCAAAGCTAGTATTGAGTACTATTGTTTCAGGCATTTCCAGCCCTCGATCACCGACCGCGTCGACCTTTACCACTGCGTACGAGTATGCTCACATATATACGTTTTTTTTTTTTTTTATATATATATATTTTTTCAACTAAAATCGATTTTTCCATGAAAATCTCATTTCGGCAGCGATACGATCACCACGCGACGCAATGGTGAGACTGAAATATTCTTCATTTTTTTCGCTTCGAGAGAAAACGAAAGAGGAAAGGAATTCTTTTGCTACGCACGTCGTATTACGCCTGAAGAACTCGTATTTCTACCAAGGATTTTCACAATCTGCCTTATACACCCGTACGAAAGGAAGACAACGAGGAAGTAATGTCCGTCTTCTTTCGAGTCTGGGAAACGGAAGGAAAAATCTTGGCGAACCGGAAGGACACGACGGACTCCTAGTACACCGTATATGGTGGCCTGTGCGGCCAAAGTGGCGGTATAGGCGGTAGACTGACGTTCCACGATCAAGTATCCTTTGTACTCAAGGACGAATCCTCGTCCTGACTCCCCGAATAGGGCATTCCCATTTTTTGACCCTGCTGGACAACGACGCACTTTCGCATGTGCTTTTCTAGGGTGCTCGGTACCGAGAATGGCATTTCGCAGAACCTACACCTGTAAATATCCTTCCCGTGACGACCGTGTGTTTTCATGTGTCTCGTTAGTTTCGAACTTTGGGCACAGGCGTACGAGCAAAGTTCACATTTGTAAGGTTTTTCGCCGGTGTGAGATCTCCTGTGGACCGTTAAATTAGAACAGTTTTTAAACACCTTGCCGCAGTATTCACACGTGTCGTTTCTACCGCTGCGTTCTTTTTTTAGCAGCGGACTCGGCAGGCCTTGAAGTGATAGACTGGACGTGGTGGCTTTCGAGGCTTTTCGAAACTCGTTGTTCTCCAAATAATGAGGACTGGGTAACCACAACCCTCCGAAATCAGGTGCGGTTGACCTTGGAAAACCCTGACCGGAAAATATATTCGGTGTCGTCGACGAGTTGAAGTTCGTCGGCGACAAAGCGCTGTCCTTCTCCTTGTTGTTGTTCAGGGAATTTGTTAAATTCGAGGGAGAATCGGTTTTTAAAAAACCACCGCGGTGATTTTCTTGCAACGCTTGTCTGTACGCCTCCGAATACTGGGCGATGTTACTCAGGCCGAATTTTTCCATGAGATCACCGACTAGACTGGGTTTCTGATCAACTCTCGTACCACCCTCTTCGCTACTCTGACCTTGGGTCGTACTCAGGTCTTCGGGAGTGTTTTCCTCGTTGTCCTCCCTCTTGGCGTCCGTCTCTTCGCCTTCGTCTAGATCCATATTCTCGTCGCAACTGCTGCCGTCGTCGGGAACGGTCTCGACACTACCCTGAGGACTCGACGCAACGTTCAAAGCATCCTGGTGTTCGTTTCGCATGTGTTTCCGGAGTTCCGAAAAACTCGGAACTTCCAATTCGCAAATTTCACACCTCGTGGCTGTGGTGTCTTGAATGGTTTCCTGGAAGGCTTGCTCCTTATCCTGGTGACTTCTTCGGTGAACTATCAAGTTAGATTGGAAGCGAAACTTTTTCTCACATACCTCACAAGTGTAGACCGTCTCAGAGTCAGCGATGATGGGGGTGGAGGCGACCGGGGGACACGTTTTTTCGCTATCCGTGGAGTTGTTGTTGTTGTGATGGCCGCCTATGGGGCTCTGGGTGTAACACGGCGGTGAGTTCTCTTTTTGTAAATTATTGTGAGTAAGATTCGCAGGATTTGCTGCCGGGCTGGGTGGTTGGATCGGCTGTACGTTTACAACGGGGTTGGGATTTGTGGTTTGGTTCGGAGTGGGATTCGGAGCCGCGCCTAAGGAAGGGTTAGCGAGGCTCCTTAGGCGCGCCGAGTAAAAATCCAGGTTCGCTTCTAGTGGTGGTGGATGGGCCTGACCGGAAAGACCACGTCCGTGAGAAAGTTCGGCCAGGTTGGCAAGGTTCCTCGCATTGTTGAGCGAGTCCAGGGAACTTCTTACGAGGGAGTCGCCGAGGTTCAGGCCGTCCATACCTCGAAGGGGGTCCCCGAGATTCTGGAGGTTCCTAGTGGCGGTTTGAAGGTCCTGGAGACCCCTGTACCCGGCTAGAGGGTTGAGGGCGAGAAAATCTGGCCTGAACATGGGCGGAAAGCTTCGCTCCAGGTGCGGCGGCAATCTCAAGAAACTGTGCAGCGGATCGCCGACCAACGAAGCCGACGACTGGAGTTGCCTGCCACTGCTGCCGCTGCTACCGCTGGAGTTCCCTCCGCCGGATGAATTCGCCGCCGAAGAACTTCCGGTTGATTTACCGCTGAGGTTCAAGTGGTTCGGGGGACTCAGGTGATGCGTGTGACTCGGGTTCTGCGTCGGCGGACTTGGGGCCGGTGTATTTGAGGAGGAATTCACGGAGGACGAAGAGGAGTAGAGTCTAGCCCCGTGGACGCTCTGCGCGTGCTGAAGAAGCTCCCACGCGGAGGAGAGTCGTCGGGCGCACTGAGAACACTGAAGCCATCGTGGTTCTGAAACAAAATATCGATACGTCCTCCATTGAATGCTCAAAAACTTTTCACGTGTGTAGATGTACCGGTCGTTGCGGCGTGTAAAAAATCAAAGAATATATTCGCATCCCCCCTCTCCCCATATCGTGCGTAATCGTAGGGGTACCGGGGTATCAATTTCATCCCCCTCCCCTCCCCCCTCCCCCTTAATTTTCAATCGCCGAACGAATTGAATTCGGAATTCAAACGGCGCGTCTGTGTCAAATTGCGGGGCAGTCGACAGGGAGTGGGGAGAATAACGGGGGTAGAGGGCTTAAAAATAATATCCCCGACAATAAGCGATAGCTTGGCGATGGAGGCGGGGGATGGAACGGGATGAAACTGACCCTTAACGACTTTCTGTCCGTGCCCGAGACGAGGGACGGAGAGATGCGGTTTTGAATTTCAATGTTTTTAATCCGGGAATATCAGATTTTCGGTCATTTTTCACGCCCCACGTGGCGTCGACGACGCGGACCGCATCGTTGTCGGCTACCGCGTTGGATTTTATTAATTCAGTTTTTTCACCCTCGGTGAAAAAGACCACCGCCATGTGTTTCGCGGCGACCCTCTTCGAAAGGACATAAGACATAGCCGCAGAAACATATTTCAACGGGTCGTAACTCGGAACAAAAATTTCACGGAATATTTATAGCCGCATCCAGTTATGCGCGATTAAACTGCCCACAAAATCAACGAACATCGTCGAATAAAACGTACGGAAAAACTAATACCGAAAAAAAAAAAATTCGAACAAGAGAAAATTCTTCAATTTGCCCATAAAGGGTATGTACGGAACGAAAGTTAAAATCGATTATGGACGAAGACATCAACTGCGAAATAAAACGATTTTAATTAAATGGAAGTCTGTAGACGACCGGAAGAAATCTTTGTTCACCGAAAGACTTAAAGCAGAGATCTTGTTAGCTGCCAGTCGAATTTAAAATCCCTTCAAGGATCCTTTCTGCGAGGATTCAATAGACTGTGCAGCGCCTTACTCCGTCCTCCTTGTTTGAAAAATACACAATACGTCACACATACACGTTATTTAAGTCGAAACTAAAACTTCACTTTCGCAGGTTCAGATTACGAATCTATTATGAATGAATGTAACGGAGACCGGGGAAAAAATTCTGATCACAGAAAACTTTTTCTCAGGTATATGACGGGATTCCGTTGTTCTTGTTCGTCGAGAATTACATGGCAAAAATAATTTTTCGGATCCTTTCAGTGGAGCGTGATCAATTATTTGTTGGGGTGAGGAGAACGAGGCGTGGACCAAGGCGTAACCAATTACAAGGGATCGTAATTAAGGGAATCCTCGTCAGCCTGATTCTTTAGTTTTACGTGATTTTTGAATTGGACCATATTAGAGCGTGTCCATTCGGACACGTCGAGGTGCGTAGAGCGCACGGTTAACGTTCTATTTTTCTTTGGAGAGCCCGAGTCCACAGTTCGCGCGATCTGCGAGATTGTAAAAAAGTTCAAGTCACCGTTGCGTCGGTCCGAATTTGCTGAGCGAGGGAAAAAATTTCCAAGTTAATTCGCATGACGTTGTTTCGGCTCCCGATAACCCCTGGAGTGGCATAAGGCCTTTTTAACGGCGTGACGAATTTCCCTTTCTACCCGGAAGTCGAAAATATTGCCAACTTCCCCCTATATAGTCGAAGAAAAGGCGGCGCGCCGCAAGGGTAACAGATAAGCACAGCCCAGTCTATAGAAAGAAATATCGATTGGGGCTTTGTATACTTTTCATATGCAAACACCAGATCGGCCATCCGTTAGGATTATGCCTCACAGCCGCACGGCAACACTTTTAACGAAATCTTGTTTTTAACGAAAAATTCATCGGTGGTCTGATTCGCGTCTGCTACACACGATGCCGTGTAACTACCAATTCTCTTCGCCTTTTGTTTTCTTCCTTCCGTTTCTTTTCCCCCCTTTGTTTTTTTTTTTTTTTTATCTGCCCGTTGACAATTACCCGCGTCCCCCGTGCAGAGGGCTGAGCGCAGATGCACTTCCGAGACAGGCGAACGGCCAAGGTTCAACTCGTCGTTAAACAATGGTCTTCCGAACAATTTGGCTCTAAACGGTAGCGGGCAATTTAGCGCACGATTTCTGGAGAAGATTGTTGGGTCACTGTCGAAAACGTTCTCCAAGAATTGGAAATTCAAACTATTCAATCGGCCATAGAGTAACAAGTAAAATCGAAGAACTACCGGATCAAAAAATCGCGAGTCTCACCGTGCGAGCGAAAATTCGATTCGAAGGACTCTAGGCGCGTACCGGGAACCTCTGTGGACCAAGGGATTCGGTTGAAACCGAGTAGCGTCGGTTCGGGCAGGAAATTCTGAACTGTAAAAGCCATGTGTTGCGTCGAGGCTCGCGATTCTGTTTTTAAAATTCTTGTCACGTCGTAACGTCCGGCCCCCCCGGCTCGCATCGTACGTACGTACATAGGACGGCACGGTGCGATCGGAAAGGGACGGTATGTTCGTATATTGCGAATTTGATTTTTACCACCGGAATCGAGTTCTATTTTCGATTCGCCGAGGTAGTCTGACAAAGGTGAACGTCATACCCGGACGTGGTACGATGATATTAAAATATCGATTGGCCAACGTATTCGGCGTATGCACTTTGTAGTCGGCAAGGGTTGCGTTTGAAAGGGGACAAGCTGCAACGAACGGCAGCGGCGGCAGCATCCCTGAACATCGTCCGGACGCATAACCACCGCGAGCTTTTGAATTCAGGTAGATGCGGGCTCGGTCATCTCGTCGATTTTTGATACACGCTCGTTAAATCGTTCAACTGTCACGAACCGCGAATAATCTCGGTCGGTAGCTGTACCTTCTCGATCATCCGACCAACTAATCTCCCTAACTTTTGAACCTTTTATATCACCGAGCCCGTGTTCCTCAACCCCCGCCGAGAACCCCGCTGGACCCATTACAAAAATCATGATAAAAAATCGTCTGGCGTATCTTCGAAATCCCCGATATATATCCATAGTGTGTATATTTTACAGGGTGTAGTTCGCCACCGTTCGAAGTAGACAACGAGACGTATAATATGTATGTGCGCAACCTACCTTGCGGTCAACCAACTTTGTCTGGATGCTATTCGTCGTAGCGTGCTAAAAAAGTTTATGTCACATTCGAGTCTCGCCACAAGTTATTGTGTAACAGTCGTTAATTCGAGTTGCGATTTTTTGAAACAGAAAGTTAACGTCTGCCGCTTCAAATACGACTATAAGATTTACGTTCGTACAGCTGAATGTACGAAATATAATGAAAAAAATAAATAAATAAATAAATAAAAAAAATAGAAAGCAAATCGCGTGAAAGATTTCCGGCGGATTCCAAACGATCTCCGGAAGATCACGTGAGAGTGGCACGTTGCCCGTGCGGTTCCAATTGACACGCAATTCGTTTTTCGCCTTAGGCGGTCCGGGCCGTCTTCCGCAAGGAATGGGTCGGAAAGTAACCATAAAAAACCGGGAAACTGAGAGGAACTATAGGATAAGGGTGCAGACTGCTCCCGTAGGCGTCTCCGAGAAAAATCTCAACCCCCACGAAAATTAATATTCCAGACAATCCTGACGCATAGATCAAATCTGCGTATCACCGGAACGGACGGGGTGTCAATTTCGACGGATTATACCTCACATACGCCACCCTCGCGGATTTCACTCAGAGAAAATTCGCACACATTTCCAAGCCGATATTCGACTCGAAAACTCCGAATCGTCGGAACACATGCGCGCAAACATGTTATTCTCATTCTAATATATCTGCATGTACACGTCCGTACGTATTCGGTGAACGTATGAAGAAATTGTGACAGCTTTTGTCGGCGAAAGAGAATCTCCCCTTTCGCTTTCCGTCTACCTCCACTCGCGCCCTTTCTAAGGATATTCATACCTGATGGTCACGCGCGTAAGAAGCTGCAACTACCACGTCATAAACTTTCGATATTCGGCTCGTGTTGCCGACGTTTACGTCGAAGGTACTGTCTACATCTGTATACGTGGCGTAGGTATCGCGGCCACGTGGCAACACAATGGGACGACTCTAATTGGGTTCAAACTTGCTCGGTTACAAAAACTTTGACAAAAAACTCGTTGCAAGGGGTTAAACATTTTGTTTGCCCTCGTGTGCCGACCACGCGCGGCGGTAGTCCATCCTCTTCCGAACGAGATACACGCATACAAACGCGTTCGTACGCCGAGGGGTAACCATCGGGGACAGGCCGCCTCCTGCTGCACGTACGTTTCACCTCTAAAATCCAAAGAGACACACCGGTGTGTAAAGTTGGTTACCAACGCGGGTACACAAGGACCTCACCTATGGACCGAATGCGTAATTGAGGGATGATCCCGAATTATTTATATTAGGATGCGCATTTTATCTCGGACGAGGTAGAAAATCCAAGGACGATCTCCTGGTCGTGGTCGCGAGGATGGGAGATATCTGTGTATGAAAAATTTAATTTCGAAGCACTCGAATGGTGAATCAGTTGGTTTTTCGGTTGCGCATCAACGAACGAATATGGACGAAAAAAGCCGAGGAAATTATGAAAAAGGTCATTTTTTTTCCAGACGAAAAGTTTAATGGAAAAGGAAACAACATAAAGACCTCGAAGGTTGGATTTTCATTGCATTAAATAAGCGAACACCCGCGCGTCAACCCTTTCAATATGCCTATATATAGACGATAGGTAGGTACAGTTGACAATGGGCAAAACTCACCCCCTCTGATGGGGTGGTTTTAATTCAAAAATCGAACCTCGGCCTCATTGTCCGTAACCGGCAGACCATGCCAGTCGTCACATGGTGGGCTGTAAACGTAGTTCGAAAAAATTTCGCTCTCCCGTTCTGCGTATAATACCGACGTGCGCTACTCGTGACAATGAGGATCGTCAACAACTCAACGCGTAAAACAGGAGTTGTAATTAGGTAAAAAAAAAACAACAAAAAAAAAAAAAAAAACAAAGAACTTACCGGAACTCGTAGTGTTTGTGTCGGCGTCGACGGACTCCCGTTTAGGTTTTTTCGGCAATTCTTCTTTGTCCTCTTCCAATCTTCTCTTGGGTGTTGAACTCGCGCTCGCCCTCAATTCGATCGGACTTCCACCGTCAGAACCTGAGCCCTGTGGCGTCGGTGGACTTTCGAGACGACTGCCCCGTTTGTTTATGGGTGCCGAAATGCTTGGTACGGAGTTGAGCTTTTCTTGTTCAGTTTTCAGAGCCAGAGCGTCCTCTGGATCCGAATCTTCCGGGGCAGCAGCTGGCGGAGGGCTGTGGCATCCTTGAGGCGTACTTCGACAATGATTCACCTTGTGTTCGATGAACCTCACGATGTCGCCCAGAGGATAGGACGCCCGACACCCTCCGCATTGGACAGTGTCCGGACTCGAGCCTTGAGACGTTTCCGCTGCAAGTAGATGAGAAAAAGAAAAATGGTGAAAAAAATCCCTACGTTAGTATACATATATGATATACAGAGCGTGAATATTGATAGTTGGGAAACGGGAGCGGATTCGATCGTGTTCGATAAAGAATTCGAATGAAATCATGGGATGCAAAAGAACGCGAACGAGAGAAAATAAAAAAAAGTCACGTAGAATACCGACGAGCGGGAGGAGCTTAAAGTTGAGTTTGCGCCCCGGACATTGGTCAATTGTGGCTATAGACTCCACCCCTGAAGAATCGGAGTCCTACGGTTTCGATCTACTGCACGTAGCGATATGTTCCGTAGGGAGAGTTTTTTTTTTTTTTTTTTTTCTTTCCACGGACAGGAGTGAATGGAAAAAGGGTAATGGGGAAGAAAAGAAAAAGGTGAAAATCCAGGCGAGGTGAAGGCGGGAAAAGAAAAACAATTCGAGCCAGACACCCGGTTCGGGTGCGGGAGGAGGTGGTGGGACACTCGACTTCGAGAAGAACGGCGGTGGAGAGATGAACGCGAAGAGCAGGGGGTAGAGATCGATATATGAAACGCTGCCAATCTCTATGTTAATGCCTACGTATAAGGGAAATCGTACGGTTGCCAGGAATGCTCTTGAAGGACCCTAAAAGTGAGTTGCGACGTCTGCGGATGACCTCAGGACCTCCTCGTGGCCAAATCGTCCTTAGAACTCGTAACTTTCTCTCATTCTACCCAATATATACTTTTTCCTTTTACCATCCTGTTTTCCTAATACCGATCAAGAACCGACGAAAAATAAACGATGAAATCTGGATAAATAATCACCCGACAAATGGAATAGCAAGGATATACTTTTATCCAAAATAGATCTGTCATATTTTTAATATCAAAGTTCAGATATGTAAGTGTGATTAATGAATTCCTCGAATCACTCGCGCACCTGAACGTTTACACACAGTTGTTCCGTCCGGGATAATGAAGAACGTAAAATGTCGACGTATATCAGATCGTTTGTAGGGTATATAATAGTTGGTAGCAGGAAGTAGATTAAAGGAATCTGAGGTCAGCGAGAAATATTAGTCCGAATTCTTTGTCAGGAGGATTTCATTCTCCGTAAAGTCCCAGATTTTAATCTTCCTTGTGAAAAATCTGTAAAAGCTCGAAAGCAGAAGAAGAGCGTGGAAAGCATCTCAACTTCATCAAAAAAAAAAAAAAAAAGGTAGAAGAAGAAAAAAAAACTCGAACCAAAAATAAGAAATGAAAAAAAATTAAAATAAAAAACGGAACACGTTGAATAGTCCAAGAGTCCGTTATACGCGCGCGCCTACGATTGAAAAGCGCTCGGTTAGAAACGAGAGACGCGCGACCGGTCGTTAGCGACAATAGGCTTTTGTTTTTTCGGGGGCAGATGTTGCGTGGACCAAAACTCGTACACCATATACCATTTTCTTCATATGTGTGATACACGTATGTTTAAATTCAGAGCCCAGTTATACGGCATATGTATGAGTTGTGTACATGTGCATATGCGTGTGCACATGCCTAACAGTCCAACAGAGTGATGGCATATCGATAGATGTATGTACGAAATACAAATCTATCGGAGATAACTGCGGGTGAAATATATACAAGTACGTGTGTGCGAAAACAAGCAAGTTGGTATACCTATGGAGAAAGATGAGGTGGAAAGATACAGGGTATTGGTTGGCGAATATAAGTTGGATTGCTTACAAATTGGTCTATACATTTGTAATGTACCGCGATGATGTACAGGGTGGCTCTTTTATTACTCTGTGATTCTTGTATATACAATGTATATGTATAGCGCATCGGTTTCTGTGGAAAGTGTCGCTTCGATATAGGCCGAATTACCATTTCGTTATAGTTGCGCGGGATAAATTCGTGAGGAAACAATTTTCGGACCCTTCGTAAAAGCGATTATCATTTCTGATTCGAAATAAAAAGCGATCTGCTGAGATTTGTAAAAATAGTAGAACCGATAGTTGTTGCTAGTAGTAGCCCGTCCAAATCTCGACTGGAGATGATATAATTATGAAATATCATATACATCTGTCATAACGTATAAGTAGTTTTAGTGTTATTTTTCTGACTTCTAGTGGCGTACCGAAAGGAAATTGGCGAGAGTCAATACTAATGGGTAATCGAATTATTGGTTTCAGTCGGGGTGGTCTCTCTCTGGGGATGATCGTAATTCAATTGTTTAGATGTGTCCTATGGTCGTTCTGACAGGACGCCCTAACAAGGACGTCGCCTTGGGCAATCCAGATATATTTTTACCTCGACGTCTATCAAAGTCACACTAAGCAGAGAAATGTCCCAATGGCACCGTTGCCGGTACTGCGGCAAACGTGGTTGAACGGATCAGCCGCAACCAATCGACTAATTAGCAATTGGAATTCCCTCAAGTTTCGGGTCAAATTTTGACTATCTCAATGGCGTTTTTCACCTTTACCGCCTCAAATGGTCTGAGAAGAATTGGCGAATGCATATTCAAATAAATATTCACCTTCCTGCAGTTGCATCGCAATTAAATCAAGGCACTTTCGGTTAACGGTGAATATCCGGATTCACTCGACACTTGAATTCCTTACAATGAACAGAACGAACTAATCAAACGAGACATTGTTCCAGCCGCACTGTTACCTTGAAACCTAACATTCTCAAGGATTCTACCGGATAAGGTTATTGACGATAAACCAAGAGAACCGTTAATTTTCGGAAATTAAATTAAATCGGTTGGAGATCTTGTTTGGTCCATGTTTGGATGTTGACTGCAGATCTCCAGCCTCCGAGGACCGAACAGGATATCAAAGAATGAAAAGAACCCTCGAGGTAGTGGGGATAATTTTTATAGAAAACCCCTACTTTTTTTTTCTAACCCCCTTAGCGAGCAGCCCGACGTACCTGAGGGGTAACAATTTTTTAGGTCAATCCCCGATGCCCCCCTAAAAAGTACCAGCGCTATAAGGTAGACAAAGGATTCAAAATGGTGACCCGTTTTTTTCTTTTTTTTTTAAGAATCTCCTACCCGGTGCAAAGCTCGAAAATGGCATATATACCTACACAGCGAGAAACCACGTTCAACTGTCGCAAGCCTTATGATTTTTTAGCCACCTGCGTGCTCGCGCATTGCGATATACCTGCGACATACTCTATCGCTGTTGAATGAATTGAATTTTTGAGCCTACTCAAAATGGAGGACAAAAATTCTGATCGATGTTTTACCGGCCCCGACTGGTATAACCTTTGTGCCCAACGGGCTGCGTTACCTCAGGCGTGAAGGATGAAAGGGAGAAAAGAATAAGGAGCGTACGTGTATTTTTTGTTTCTTCTCTGAGGATATCGACTAACGCGTACGGGCAACACTCTTTCGATATGAAGAAAAAAATAGTTCGACATATATCGGAATTTCAGATTCATTTTGTAGAACCGGGTGGAGTAGTTCGAAGCGGAGAAACGTCAGCTCGGACAAGCGGAGGGAATTAGTGACCGGAGGTGTTGGTCGACACGTCTGAGAAATTTTCGGAGCTACAGTCGGCAGCGAAAATATCAGTCCGTTTCAAGGGAGTTATGAAAAATATGAAACGCAGTTCTCACGGACCGGTTGAATGGACCGCGAGCGCCCCACATGCGTATCGTGGGAGGATCTAGGTGGCCTTTGTATACTGCAGGACATTGTCCATTGAAAACGGCCAAACAGGTCCTAAAGTTGACCTGTCCTTCTTTTCAACCCGCTTTGAAAAACCCCTTTCGTGAAATTTTCATCAAAATAAATCATGTGGGTAGACCGATATACAGTTATACGGCCAGGTGTGTCAACGCACATGCTCTTGCTAACCTTTGGAACGATTCTGTGATTCCTTTTTTTTTTTTGTTTTTTTTTTCTTACATTTTTCAATTTCCAATCCTTTCGAAAATATTTTTAATACAAAATTGTAATCTGGGTGCTTCTGCGGCGAGAGAACCGTGCGTATTCGAATTCGTTAATCATGAACAGTTCGCGAGCGAGCGTCTCCTGTATATTAGGTATACACGCACGGTACAAAATATTCATTCGCAAAAGTTTGTTCTTTGTATTTTCTGTTATAACCTTTTGTCACCGGCGGGAGTTTCGGTTTGGCCAATGTTTTGAATAATGCAACAACCGCGCATATACGTGTACCTCACGTGAAATAGAAGTTTCTAATTAGCAGATGTGCACGACGGTGTGTGGCGTACGTTCCGATAAACAAGAGAGTGGAAAACTCGACAATTCCGAGCCAGCGGATACATGTATACGTACACTGTGCCCGATAGAGGAAAATCAATTCTAAAAACCAATCAAACAAAATCAAACAGACGAAATTTAAAAAAAAAAAAGAAGCTTTTTCACGCGGTGTTTCAATGATGCGACGCTTTTATCATTGCACTAATATTATCTTCAGCCAGCTAAAATATTCAACTAACGATGTTATGCGAATAATATCCCCTGCAGGAGGATGGAAAAACTGAAGCTAAGCATGCGCGAGAGGAATTCGTTCGATCATTCGTTTTTGTCAAAGTAAGTTACCGATCGTCTGCAGTTCGCCGCGTATAGTATAGGCAGCAACAAAAGATAATAATTTTCTGTATTTCTGCGGGCAAAGGTCACCGCCTACTCTCATTCACCGGACAAACTCGTGTTCTCGTCACACTCGGTCACACCTCGACACGTTCGAATTCCTCCTTAAAAACCGTACGACCAAGGGTGTTTACCGAACCTGACCGCACCGTACCTACGCAACTATCCAAACGCCTCATGGATTATGGTTTTTAACGCGAGTCATCGATGTATAGTTTCCTTTGAAGGTGACCGGTCGAAAAGCTGATCGGTAATTTTTTGATTCTCCAACTATTTTCCCCCCCGGTAAAAATAAGCTTTTTCGAATAATTTCGCGAGAAAATATTCGTTCGTCTCCGCAAGTGAATTGACGCGGATGTCGAGTGACCCCCCGCGAATCGCGTTCCCATTGGCGAAAGAGTTAACAAAAGAAACACATTCCAACACCCCTCCGGTAATGGAAGTCCAAGTATTCCCCACCGATCTGACTCGCCTATAGCGTAAGCCGGGCAGCCGGGAATGAATTTTGGAAAGAGAAAAAAAGAGAAAAATGAATGTCCCGTTGAGTTATTCCAAAAGAGTCGACCAATCGAGAGCTTGGAAATTAATTGTGCCGCTTTCTGATATGCTGTTGCTATACAGGCTGGGTTCGCGCTGTTTCGAATCAACTTCGTTGCTGCTGCTGCTGCAATGGCCGGACATGATTTCTAGAAATTCTATCGGTGATGTTTTTATTTCGCGGTTCTCGCATTTTATAAGTTAAAGCAAATATCCTGTCCCGTTTACGGAGTTCGATCGCGTTGAAAATTGTAGTTTCCTTTTCCGGCGCAAAGAATCAACTCGGTCTTGGCTCACTTAATTAAGGCGTTCTCCTCGGTCTGCGAGAGAGCGAACTTCGAGTTTCAAATTTCCCGTCGATTCCAATTGCGGACGAATTTTCGATCGACGAATGAAATTACTCGAGTAAAATAAACGGAGATCTGCGTATACGAGACACCAGAAATCGGTATATTACGTGTGAATCAAAAAAATAAGTAAAATCAACCGGATGACAACCCCACTGAATTCAATCCCCTTCGTTCCCTATTCGGCCTTTGCCCTCCTACTACGGCGTCTGCAGGATCAGGGGGTTGTATATATACTCTGGATAACTTTTAAAAGACTGGACACAGGACGTCAGACGTGCTCTGAAGTTGAAAGATTCTGAGAGAAACAAAAATCGCAGAGTCTCTCTAGGATTACGTGCCTTTCTTCGACTGCACTGCGGTTATCAGCATCGGCATTGGTGTCACACGGCGTACACGTTGTGGGAAAGAGCTGAGAAAATTGCGCTGGGAAGTAAAAATTAAGGGTAGAGAATGATGGAATAAAAAAATTACCGGAGATCCTGCGTGTCCCCCGCGTCATACGTGTAAATATATATACGTTCGTCGCCCGCTCTCAAGTCTCGATGGAAGTGCGAGGGGCCGTTAAAACGGCGTAAGAATTATTTCGTCACGGTGGAGAAACGAGAAGGCGGTTTGGTTCGAAAATGGAAAAAGTACTCTCGTAGAAAATGAAAATAATAAAAACAGAAAAAGAGAAAAGAAAAAAAAAAAATGTGAACGAAAATAAAAAGATACTAAAAACACTCGCGTCTCCCTATTCCCCTGAACTTGCTCTCCTAAACTTTATTTATAGAACATATCTCGTACCACCTCCGCGGACACTGCAGTGTACACATATATATGTATATGTATATATACATATATTTAAATATACATATGTATACATATGCCTCGTCTATGCGCGATCTTTGCCTTTTTCATGTAACGGGTGTCTCCAGAGTTTCCTCCACGAGTTGTTCTTTTTTCCGACCTAACAGGAAACAATGCAACCGACGTACGTCTACGCGTCAACGGCGTTAACCGGAGAGCTTTGATACTCGTGTGTGATTCACACAGTGCAGCTTCTCGTCGTTTAAATCGGTACGATGTACATCGTTCCCTCGTCGTCGTCGTTGTTGTCGTAGTTGAGCGTAAAATTCTCTTCGAGAGGTCTCCGAGTATCGTCCGATGAATATTCATTCGTTACGAATTAATCAAAGTATGTATATATATATACACGTCGAGGGGATCTTCCAAATGGTACGTACGTACCTGCGGGTCGGAAGAACAATTCCCCCGTATTTCTAATTTTCCCTCGGCCATTTTCTTCGATACTCCGTATACTCGGGTGAGATAGTTTTACGACCACTTAAGCCGTAAGTTTTTTAAAACGCCTTCAAAACACCCTTAAACGCTTCATAGGCACGTTGAGCAAGTCCGAAAGATATATGAGAAGGAAAATGCGAGGAATACAAAAAAAAAAAAAAATGAGGCGCATACTTCCATACAAGGACGAGGGAAATTTTATGTTGTTTGTAGTGTCGGTTTCCTCTCCATTGTCCGGCATTGTCCGGCACGATGCCCCGTTTCCCAAGCCCCTTCTCGTAAGGTGTGAACTGTACTTCTGAAGCAATAATCTTGGAGCATTGTCAGCTTTGTTGGTCATTCGGGGAAGGGGAATGTCCAAAGCTACCTGATCCAGGACTGACCGGGGGTCGACTGCAGGTCCGGCAGCAGGTCCAGCCATCCACTTTGCCGCGGGAGGGCGGCGTATTCTACGCTAGGTGCTACCGTGGTCCGCTTATTATTGAAATTGTAGATGGTCAGGTGCTCGGCGTGGCTCGTTAATCGGGAGAACAATTTTTCCTCAATTTTATCGTTCTCTTTATTTTTTATTTTTTTTTTTCAATCGGCAACAGCTGTTCGTACTTTCATCGATGTCCCCGTACCGCAGCAGCTCGAACAAATTCAGCCGCGAGAGTTTCTATATTTCGCACAAAACTCGGATCCACCAAAGCGAGATACAAATACTTTTGGAATTTAATACGTGGCTCGGGGTTAAGTTCAATATATATCATTCGTTTCTCCCGTTTGGATGTACATTTATTTTTTCTCTCTTATTCCATGCGAGCCGCGATACGCACAGGATCAACCTGCTGCACATCGACGAGCATATCTTCGATAAAGTGGAATAGACAGGGCCGGAATCGATTCCACCCATCGCCGCTGCTGAGCCGAAGCTGGTTCTCTTTTCTCTGAAGCTTGAGGTGAAAAATACACTCATGCATAATTGAATGGGCGATTGAAAATGCGTAAAGATTGTTAGATCTAATAAGCCGCGTTACGCAGGTACAAACGTAGCGAGCGCGTAGGCCCCCGGTTAAGCTCTTCCCCGTAGACGGTAATGTTTCGAAAGTCCATCCGTGCACGGCAGGATGTAGGTACAACATTTATACGCGCACACGTACGTACACGGGTAGAGACAAGCTATATACTCCGTATAGCTTGGGTGAATGAAGACCTGAGAACGTACGAAATAACCCGGCTGACACAGCCTCCCGCAAATGGAGCAGAGCATCGTATTTCAGATGGAATTGCCACCACTAGATTGGATGGACGATATACAGCCCGAACTCTGTCAGTGTAGAGTAGCAAAAATTGCTAGACCTTAAATGTGAGTAGTGGCTACAGTAGAATCGAGTCGTTCCGATAAGATCACATTCTTAACGGCAAATCAAATGTCTATAATAAATCGAACGATCCTCCGCACGGTATCCAATGGATTCTTCTGCATACGTTATCGTACCTATTAGCGTATACGGGGAAAAAAGAAATAGCTCCTGTGTGTACCTATGAGTTTACGAAACCCCTACGCGTCGCGACGTTCAGTGGCGCCATCTCTGAGGGGGTCGTTGAACCGAACGGGTGATAACACCAATTACGTAATTGACGTTCATCGTGATGAATATACATGAAGCTAAATATCGTAATCTCTGCTAATAGGAGTCGTTCATTATACATTTTCCCATACAACGAATAATCGCTGAAAATTTTCAACACCCCAATGATATGGAATTCTCCTTTCCTCGTCCTTATATCAACCGTACGGACACGACGTTCGCGCAGATCGTCCGAAGGGTCCAAAGCGGACGGCTGGATGCGATTCGCCTCGATAATCAACCCGAGTACCTCCACACGTATATGCCTCCTCGGCCCTGTCTCTGACATTAATCCGACGCCACCTTACCTGGGCGCGTGCGAGGCGCGAGCCAAGAAAGGGTTAGACGTGCCACGCGACCGGGCCTCGTCGAAGCCGGTAGAAGAGTTCATCCGAGAAGTCAAATCCGAGTTTTTTTGCGCCCGTCTCTTCGTAGGTGAGGAGAAGTGCGAGCGAAATAGGTAGATAGGGCAGCGATGGAAAGCGAAAGGAGGAAGCGAAAGGCGAAAGGAAACGAGAACGCATACACGCGAGATACGGTAGGGAGTTAGAGAAGAAGAGGGGTTGTTGCGGAGACGACGTATGACTGGGTAGCAGAGACGGGTTCACATCAAAGACGATATTTAATAGATTCAACACAGATGTGTCGCACGTGTCAAAGAGGGGCGGTAAATACACACTTTTGTTTAATAAATAAGAGAATTTTAAGTACCTCGAGGCGCACTTGCAGCTCCATTCGGTGTAATGATATAATACTACCGATACTACCCTATACGTATAACGGGCGCGTGAAGATTAAAACAATGATCATCGCGAGTAAGGCACATCTGATTGTTAATTACGTAACGAGATCGGTTCCTGTTGTTGTCGCATCCCCGTTACGAGTGGGTCATTGTTTTTCCAACAACGTTCGCCGTTCGTTTCAAAATTCATCCGATCGGATCTTTTGACCAAGTTTAGAAGGCACGAGGAAACCATTGTTGTGCTCAACATCAACGAATGAAAGGCTCTCATTATACTAATAATTATCACAGCACTCGCACAACAATTTGGCATCGCGACAAACGACGATACCGCGGGAATATTTCGTCCGATATAAAAGCGATATGCCCGAAAATGAAAAGCTGCGAAGCGCGCGGACTTACAGTACGACGGTACGTACGAACAACCGATTATAATTTCATGCTGTCACGGAGAATTACTCGACAATTCACTGTAATTAATTTGAAAACAACATTCGAAGGGAGTATCATTATTTTCAACGTAGCACTGCATTCTGGTTTAGAATGAAACGCTTTCACGATCAACTGCGTATAAGCTTATACTCGTTTGTGTATGGACATCGGGAATATACGAGGGAAGGAAAATCGTCAAAGTTCAAAGGGCACGTGAACGGGTGGTACATAGACGTTGTTATCTGCACCGCACATTGATCGAACAGTCTTGATTAATCGAACGGTAATTTTTCTCTTCTCGTCGATGAATCTACGTCTCGGTAATCGAATGGAAATTGATCGCATGTACATGAATTGACGAACGAAAGGGAAAAAGAATAGAGGAAAAACTTTGACCGTCCGTTTTACAAGTTGGGTCATCCGAAGATGCCCCCGGTATCTTTTCGCCCCGACGCCATCGCGCGGACTAAAGAATATCGCAGTTGTAATTAAGAAAACGACGACGCTAAGGGGGTGAGGGGGTGGAAAACTCTGTGAAAAACTCGCGCATGACAATGCGCCCCCTTCCTCCTCTGCTTCTTTCTTCCACCCCCTACCCCCGCCGTGATTCCCCCTTCCACAGCTAAGGATCCAGGATTGACTCTTTGGCGATTTGGGGAACTCCGAGGGGGTCAGGGGAAACGAGGAAGGGGGGGTTACCGACTAATTAAAAATTCTGCAACTACCCCTCGCGGATCGGCGAGTCGTTAACCTCGTCGGAAGGCATGTTTTACGCACAAACCAAAAATCCCTCCCCCCTAACCGTCCCCCGCGGAGGAGGACGAACGCGGCTCATTGTCAGACACCGCCGCGACGTCAACCTCCGAGGAGGTGCCGGAATGAATGGGCTAATTAATTGAATTTGAATGAACTAAATTTGACACGAACGACAAAGTTTTTAAGAACTCAACGATGTCAGGTGCATCTCAACAAACCAATCCATGCATCATCCCCCTTTCACCCACACGCGTCTCGCACCACAATGAAATCGGACGGAGGAACGGGTCTTGAATGTTCTCCGATTCACGAATTCGTGAAATAAAATTCACACCGGGTGTGTTCATTGCTTCCATTACCAGTTGAAAGGAGTGACCACATTTCTGGGGGGAGGGGGGTGGGAGGGGGAAAGCTCTCGCTCAGTGTCTGCCATAAGATAGGCTTTCGTCATTATTCGCTTGGCGAAAATCAGATTCACTCGAAAGACGTATGGTACAATGAAAAATTCGACAGATATTTTCCTACTTCCTATCAGGACTTGTGATTTTTAATCGATGGTATTCTCGGGATATTCTTCTGGTCCTTTATATCGAAATAATAATTGAACCGCTCGAGTACGGAAGGTGGGTAGTCGTTGGGCATGTAGAATAAAATGATGTTAGGCGTCGGATGGACGAGGTGCGAATGCTCCATGAGTTTTGCTCTGGGTATAAGGATGGTGCATACGTAAGACGGTTTTTACTCACCTTGAGCGATCCTGACAGCTGGCATTTTGATCCTCATTTTGGTAGTTTAGATTTTCTTCCCACACGAAATAGAGAGGGATAAAAAATAAAAATGAACAAATAAAAACGAGTGAATCTCTTTCAGAGAAACCGAATGAATAATAACGTCCAGCAGTGTCACTCGTCAATCACAGAGTCGCATCGCGCGGTTTCACCGCATTTTTGCGCAATTTTGTCACCATTCACCAAAGTACAGTTTGAAAATATTGTATGGGAAATTGAAAATTGGAAAAAAAAATTAAAATAAAACAACTCAACAGCAATAACTTATTAAATATATGTATATATAATTATATATATATTTATCTTTATCTGTATATATACGTATTGTTATCGATCTCGATCTGTCAAACTCTGTCAAATGTTCTTCATGTCTCTGACACTGTCACTAACCCTTCTTTCAAATATTATCAACGTGTCGCTCTCAGTATTTGTTTTTTTGTTATCAATGTTTCGAACTTTGTGATTATCGAAAAATTTCAATTAAACTGTTTGGATTTATTTTTTCTTCCCTTTAATCCAAGTCTCCGGTATTTGGAGACCTTCCGTTCGGTGAGGATCAAACTGTCATTACGCAGTACAAGGTGTACAGTCTTCTTCTCTTTCCAATTACATGTTTCCTCGCCTGACGGAATTTCACGACAAATTATGTCTCGTCATTTCGTTTCGATGATTTTTTTTTTAATACACACAAAATTTCATCTCATAAGATTCACAAGTCCGATGATCGTGCTCTCTTCTTCGGTTGATGGAATAAATAAATTGTTACAATTCATCCGATAAACATGAAAATTTCTTATCACCGTACCATATTCACAAACTTTTCGCAGCAGCTGATCGTTGTTAATTTATACATGAATTACTATTTTATAATTTATATTCAACAATTTATATGGGAGAATTAATTTTTATTGACGATCGATTGACAATTTGTTAAATGAAATTATTCCCTTTTTACATATTATCTGGATTTGTTGGCGAAGTTTCTTCTTGCATAAATTTTTATCGAATATCGTCGCTCCGTAAATGGACGTTAGTTTCGCTATTTCTCAGATGACAGCCGGTACAATGTTCTGGCAATTTTTCCATATACCGGTTATTTCCATTATAATTCCGTCGGTTGCGAACGGAGCGTTGGTTACTAGCTGTCACTGGTTTCGAGCTGCGGCTCGTGCAAGAGTTCGGCGTGGACCTGGAGCGATGGTCCAGCGACGGCCGTATCTCTGAGTGGACTGTGGATAGCTGCGCCATGGCGGGGCGGTGGGGTCTGCTGTGTGGGGCACTTGGCGCACATCGGATAAACTCGGGTATGTTCGGCTCGACCGGACACCCCACGCGTCGTGGGGTGGCTTTACAACCCCCCGATATTACGGGGTGGGGGTAACGTCTCTGTGGGGCAGAAATTTTGGGGTGCGCGTCGCGTACGTGTATACAGTCGCGGAGCATGCGACGGGGTGTAACCTTGTCGGGGCAGAGGATTTTTTTTACTTCACTCGCTGTTTTGTCCCTTCTGTTTCTTGCCCATTTTTTCTATTCTTATTGTTCTCTCTCCACTTCGTTACGGATCTTCGATCCCCGCGATGCGAAGATCGCGCGCGCGCGTGCCAATAACTCGTTGCGGGGTGTCGCGGTTTTCTCCTCTCGACGCTCACGATCCTCCGGAACTTTTTTTTCTCCTTCATTCTCTCTTTCATTCGTATCATTTTTTTCGCGACACGTGTACAAAGACATTTCCTATTCCGTCTTCGACGTCCAATACACCCCAGGCCGACGGTGTATTGGATCTTCGCAACGTGGGGTATGACGATGAGAAAATAATAGAAACCCTCCGATTACCGATCGATAATCCGATCCGCGTAGAGGCGATTAGAGAATTCGGATCGGCGTCGACGAGTTTATAGGGTCAGTTTTGGTATTGGTAGAGTCGTAGGAACGTCGCGCTATAGGGCGGGTATATTTATAACCGAGGAGAGTAATAAGAATAAGAAGAAGAAGAACGTGCCTCGATGATGGTTGGAAGGGTCCTCGAGTGCAGTTCACGTACGATACGTTTCACCATCTACGAAGAGGAGAGCGTGTGGCTTGTTAGTTCGGTTGATTCTGTATAGCTGTGAAACTTGAAGCGCGCGCGGATTTCCGACCGTGCAACGTACGCACGGCGATTTCTCGCTTCCATGTAGATCACAATACTGCACTTGTCCTCTCTAAATGTGTAGAGATATTATGCCTATGTATGTAGCCCACGTACACGTGAATTATGTAAATAATATTGCCCCGTATGAAATTAGAATGGAAAATTAGCAGAAAGCAACGATAAAAATATTTCGAGGTGGAGGAGGCGCCTCGGTAGGAGGTTACCTTACTATACGTACACGCGTGTACGTCTGTCTATATACGTGTATAAATACGTACAGGTATTAACTAAGTACGTCTCCGCGTAGATGTGATGTACACACAGTGTTACAAGCAACCGTTTTAAATTGACTTTGGTAAATTGACGCACGTATAATGAGACGTACGCCATGCTTCGTCGAACAGGTGTATAATATATAATATGTGTAACTGAGCGTCGAAATTACGAATGTGTGGGTACATGAATGTAACAAGTACAATGCTGTTGTAAAATAAAGATGATGCCATATCGTTCGTGAGTAATTAGCAAACGTCGGTATTTCGGTAGCTATTTTTCTTCAGATATGTATAGGTATTTACACGTGTATACGCTGCAGGTGGAATTTTCATAATTTCCGGACATTCTTTATCGGCGAAACGTTTCTATCGAGCGATCGATGAAAAAATTATCACCCAACCCGATAATTTCGTCGACCCTGACCCGCAGGTGTACACCAGATCGCAGATGTTTACGTGGTCGTGTAACGTCAGTATAACAGAAATTAAGAATACGTATTGCGCTGTATTATCAACTTGCTGATTTTAGGAGACAAGTTCGGCGTTTTTTTTTACCTTTTTTCACCCCAGAGGACAATATAATTCAACGATCCTGAAAGACACTGCGAGTCGGGGTTCTAAATAACCGCGCGCCCCCGAGATTTGGTGCTTAAGATATTGGACAGGTCCGAGAGACACTGTCCAGGCTACACCACTACGGCGGACCGCAACAGATAATTTTTCCGGATTGTTAAAACTCACTTCAGACTGAAGAATTTTTCGCTGCTCTAGCCACCACAACCGTACCCAAGACCGTGTCATAGGCCTGGGAAAAATTGTGGGACCGCTTCTTCTCTCGAATCAAGTGTCGCGCTGCACTCGCCGTCCCCCCTCCCGAAGGGATTACAGGGCATTCGAAATTACGGATGGATCTTGCACACCTCGTC
The DNA here is from genome assembly GCF_917208135.1 of Athalia rosae. Lineage (NCBI taxonomy): Eukaryota > Metazoa > Arthropoda > Insecta > Hymenoptera > Athaliidae > Athalia > Athalia rosae. The sequence continues at coordinate 12,838,856 of NC_064026.1, forward strand.
GTCCGATCCGCTTTTACGAAGCGAAAATACACTTTTTCGGTAATCGTTGAGCAAACAACGGTAAGAAACTTTTACTCCAGCATTAAATTTAGTGAAATTTAAATCGGGTCCCGAGTCTAGAGTAAGGATGAAATTTATTTAAAACGTTGATCTTGTTTGCGGTCAGAGGTAGTTCGTATTCTTTCTGTGAGTCGCGGGCGCGGACGAGGGTCGAAAACTTCAGTCTTACAAATTCTATGAGTTTGCAGCAGGTCGCGGGCAGGAGAACGTCGTGCTTCAGAGGTGCAACTTTCTAGGCGTTCCTCATATACCTATATACAAATATATATATATACGTATACCCTGGACACGAGGTTTATATTCGGGTTTTGTTGCGGGGATAATTAATTCAAGGGAAAGCATGGTCACTAACTTTTCGACCCTTGAGAATTATTCATCACGCTACGACGGGGTATATCGGCTGCATTTTATTTCTGACGGTCGCCGCGTAAGGCAGCTACGATCACTAATTCATAACTTCTAATTATCCCGAGGGATTTAGCGGGCGCGATCGGATGCGATGTTGTGAAAAAGTTTTGAAGTTCAAACTATGCCGGATCCTCCGACGTAGAGCGGACGACCGCGTCAACGAAACGATTCGCGAGTCGGAGAAGAACGGTATTATTTCCCTCGAAATGTACTTGCGGCGCTCAATTTTCCCGATTCCGGTTAAGAGATAATTCGAGTCACCCGGTAGTACGCAGCGAGCTTATGTGTACAGTTTCTATACCGTACGCTGGCGTCCAAAGGGTGAAAAAACGGAGTGCGCGCGGACCATCTTGGACCATCGTGGTGACGCTGGCCCCTCCCTCCCTCCTTCGTCCCCCCCCCCCATGCTCCATACCCCAACAACGCATCCTGTTCGGGGCTTTAAGATTATTTTTACTTGGAGGCAAAAAAATTCTGTCTGGCGACTCCGAGACGCACATGTGCGTTCGTGCCCGCTGTAAAGCCCAGGCGTCTCTCCAGCGTCCAGCGCCGGAGTCGTGGACCCGACATCTTCAGCGTCGTGGGAGCCCCGATCTATCCCCCGGACCTACGGGTACACTTTCTCAAAACACCCGAACCATTTGACAGCCGCAAGGGGCGGAGACGGTGCCGCGGTTTTACCGATACGTCGTTTATCTGAATTCGAGTAAATTTTTTTAAAACAAAACTTGCTCCGACTTCGTTACTTCTTCGTTTATTTTTTCAATTCGAGATTTCGATCGGCGAGATTCAAACGGGTCGCAAAAAAAGCCCACTCGGTAACGGGGAGGAAACGTTAGTTTTGTTTTTTTTTGTACACTTTTTTTTTTTCTAACCTGCAGGAAATTCGGTCGCCCGGGTGACACGTCGCGGTGCTACGAGTCCCGGGATGATCCGGACCGTTATGTGGTTTGGGGAAAAAAATATCGCCGTCCGATGTCGACTACGCCACTGTGAGCATGTGTGCTCGTGAAGTGACAGATACCAAATATAACCAGAGACCGGACCCCTTGCCAAGGGTGTTTGGAAGTTGGCTCAGCCACGCAAGGGTTGCGGGACCTGCAACACGCTTCACTGTCCGTGTTTTCCCGTCGACCTGGGCGATTTTGAAATTTTCAGAAATCAAGTGCACACTCTTCGCGCACTCGTCCATTTTATTTATACTTGAAACGAGAATAATTTCTCCTCGACCGCGGAGGGCGATCGTTCTCGTCGCACCACCTCGCACAGATAAGAGGTTGAATTTCGGAACCAAGCTTCGTCTGGTATTTTAAAAATGGACATTTCGATGGAACCGAAGCCCCATCGAGTTCGATACCGTTCGACACATTCGAGGTGAAATGATATTTTTTTTTTGGAAAACTTGGACGAGAAATTAAATTCTCAGGCGAGACGCTTCGTGAGAGCTTTTTTCTCGTGCGTGACTCGATGCCGAAATCCGGACGTCCGGGTGAATCTGAAATTTGTTGAATCTCTTAAAACGGCGGTGATAAGTGGAGTATTGGTAAAATTGAAGAGGATCTCTGTGCGGTATATTTCGCTGCGATCGAGTTCGTCGATTTTTAAGGAGCGAAGCTTCAGCGGAGTGTATAGATTGTACATAAAGAGCGTGGCAGGTATATCTTGACTCGAGATCAGAGACGGTTACGGAGAAAGTAATTCGATCTAGAATCGGTAGCTGTTCCATATCGATAGAGCATCGCGGGTAGCTCGCGTGTCACGAAGATTTATACTTTACTCGCTAATGCGCACGGTTTCTTCGCCGGGCGCTCGCCTATTGATGATTGGGTGAGGTACCGTTGGAGAGAATTTCCCCGCCGCGTGAAATATAACCAACGGCCTGATGCGCTCGGCGTACAACGATCTTCCGGAGTTTTAATAAATCAATTTCACACGGCTATTACGGATCGCTATCCTGGGACGGGACAGAACAACATTTGCATATCATGATACCTTGTAATAATTTAATACCGTCATCAAACGACAAATCACACGAATTCTACACCCGCGATACGATAAGAACCCATTCAATCGGATGAAAATGATTATCCTCGATTTTAAAAATTTTCATCCCCGATACCTCGCGTGTCCTCTCGAATTTTTAACTCTGCATTGGCGAGACCACGAAGACGTTTTTTCCCATGTCCATTTTTGCATAAAAAAATTCTCACCGTCGGATTTTCGCACGACCCCTCAAGGCCTCGATGGAAAAAAAAAAAAAGAAAGAGAAAGAATTTAAAAAAAACATCTATTCCCGGGGGGGTACTACCTTCGACTAGGTGCCAGGCCCCGTATGTAGGAAGATATAAGCACGTAGGTAGAGTCGAACGGACCCCTCAGTTTTTTTATGGGCAGGATATCAAGCCGACTCAAATAGCGGCGGACGCGGAACGATGGGCCGGAGCTGAGGGGAGAAGGGGGCGCAGGAACTCCTAGAGGAAGACGGAAGTAGTTTATAAAAAAAGCTTACGGTACCCCAAGTGGCACAGATTCTCCTCCCGGTGCGGCGGAAGGTGAAAAAAAATTTTGTATTAAAAAAATTGAAATACTGCTAGGTTGTTAGCCGAGATGAGGGGTGTGCGCAACGAGCGCGGCGACCCCCCGACTCTCGGAAACTAGAATCCTGGAGACGGGTGTTTTCTCTCCCCTGTTTTTTCGAAAAATTCATGAAAAACTTCGAATTTCGTGTGAAACTTCATCAAATCTGGATATGGATGGTAAAGCAAACGAAATAAAAAAAATAAAAAAAAAAACAAAATAACGGCAGACTGCGAATAGAACTTTCATACACACTTTCTCGAGAGCGAATCTTAAGATTCGTTTCGCTCCCTTTTTTTCTAAATTTTCCAGCAATTTCTCGTCGAATCGCGAAAGTTGTGAATTTACGCCAACGCGACCAAAGATATCGGTCTCGCGAATTCGCAGTGATCTGTTAGAAATCGGAAGAAATCGAATTGGGTGAAGAAAAAAAATTGGCCAGTAGGATAGAAAAGTTGGCGGTGGTCGTTAGAAAATGACGACAATCGAAGGGCCTTATCAAATTCTATCTTTAAAAAAGGTCTCCCCTTTCACGTTTCATTCAGCCTTTCTTCGGGACCCAAATGCGCCATAGTTCGGCCAAGATCTTAAACGCGAAGGTTCAAGCCGTTACCCCTAGATGCGAGGGCTCCGGGCCCTCAAGACCCCCACCTCACCGCCCCTTCCGCAGTGGCAGATGGCCAGCCAAGGGGTAAGAAAAAAATCTGAAAGAAAAAAAAAAAGGTTTATAAAAAGGGAATGAAAAAGCACGGGCCAGGGGATGATGCCTAGGAACCACGTGTGTTCTTAAATTCGTGAGACCATTTCGTCTCCTGATGGACGGTGAAGGAGCAGATTTTTCGTCCTTTGATCAAATTTCGACCATTCACGAAGTATTTTTTTTTTTTCTTATTTTCATTCCATTTTCTTCTTCCACTTTTCTACGACCACGTTTCCTTTTCGCTTTCTCTTTCTTTTTCTTTTTCTTTGTCTTCTTCTCGTATCCTCTCTTTTACTTACTTACAAATTGCAGCGAGATGCTTAATCTGTCTGCAAGCTAACGAAAGCAAAGAGATTCAACCGCGCTGCACGCGGGTTCAACTTCAAAACTTTTTAGAGTGGACCGAACGCTCCCCGTTGACAAGGCGACGTATAATTTGAAAACACTCTTATTACCGCCGCAGGTCTCCTTGCCTTGGATTTGCTCCGCTGCAACTTCGTTTTCAATTTTTTCATGATTTTTCTCGCTTTTTGTTCGTCAGAAGAATATATATATATGTATATATATATATATATACATCAACGTAAAACACTGATGTCTAATTACTCACACATCATTTCCCACGACAAATATATGAATGTAATTACACGGTGATTGAACTTTCATTTCGTCAAGTTTTTTACGGGTCCTCAGAAGACAAATGGTGTACCTTTCATATAGTATTGGATAGTAAAATTTCATAACATCAGAGAATATTTTGCCAAGTATATACGTATTGTTAGTTTCGTTTTTTTTCGTTTTTAAATTCAATTTCATTTGTTTTACAGAAGAGACGTTAATTAATTTCATAATAATTAGTCGTGTTCACCTGAGGGAAACCACCTGACGTCAAATTGTTACGACGCTGTTTTTAATTATCCCGACGTATTGTGTGTTTTGGACTTTGAATTAGCAGGTTTCTAATTAAAGCCATATCTGCAGTTATGTACTCGCGAGTCATTTGACAAATTTTTTATTTTCGCCCGTTCTTCGGATTAATAAAAAATGTAGCGGTCCAACTTCAAGGTTCCCGGAAATAACCAACAGATTGATACCTGTCCACGGTAGATATATCCAGTAGGGGTTCGCCAATTTAAAAGCAATTTTCTCAAATCCCTTGAAGATGGAGAAAAAAAAAGAGGAGCCATAGGAAGAAAAAACACAATCACCTCTTCCCACGGTTGGTCAGCTGGTCTGCGCTAAGATGCGCTCATATAGTCCTCTTCTTCTTTTTTTTTTATGAATTTCGATTTTTCTACCTGAGTCCATCCTGGGTCATCTAAGATCCAGGATAGGTAGAAGCAGGCTTAGGATCCTTTACAGTTACGCAAAAAGATCCTGCAACTCGATAAAAGAAAATTTGTGCTGCTCCACGAAGAGAGATAAGTGAATGATTGCGAGACATTCACCGTGGAAAATAATCACGAAGTCCTTTTCCGTGTGTAACAGGTGAAAATCGATCGTTAAAATTATTTCATCGGTCCAGGCGAAAATCAATCGAGGTCGTTCGACAAACGAAATTGAAGAGAATTAGCAAAGGTGAAATAAGAAGAAAAGATCTTCGTTGAGATTGGGCAATAGACTCCCGACTGTCGACGTCCCGACTTCCTCCCGACTCCTGCTGACACTCAATTGCCGGGGTGATTCGAGTAGATTCTCCGAATTCGGCCAACGCTAGATAGAATTCTTCTGCAGGACAGTCTGATGCTTTCGAGAAGATGGATCAACGAATCTAATAAGGGTGAAAAAAATACTGCATCGTTTCAATAATCAGGCACGCGTCGCCGCGTAGATTCGCTTATTAGGATTTCAACGTACCAGAAGTTGGACTGCTCGTAACACGGATCAACTGGCAAGCGATCGGGACGGACAAAGAAGCTGGTTTTTTCTATATACCGCGCTTTGGAAGGAAGCGATGCATTTTTCGCCAGGTTAAAAATAGGCGGACGCTGCCATGTCGCGGACTGCCCAAGGGTCAGTAACTCCTGCACCCGTGAGTCAAAAATAGCACTTAATAAAGAGAAAAAATTGTTTCCTCAAGTCAAACAGACTCTAAACATACGAAACGCTCCGATGAACATTGCGTGCTTATTTATAAATCGTTATTTTACTAATCGTGAACGAATAATAGAGCGATACCGAAATGACAACGACTTAGGTGTTGCACGGCTGGTTAAGATTTTCCATAACGCGTCATATAACTCGTTCTGAATTTATTCACTCATTAAATTGCGACGAGCTCGTGTTGTACTTGTGTAGGTGCGAACGTGTCGGACATTAGAGGTTTTCGCGTATAAGTGTGCAGCTTCGTTGCGCAAAGATCGTTCTATAAATTTTCGCTAGAAAAAAGTAGAAGAAGAAAAAAAAAAAAAAAACAAACAAACAAACTTGTGGAAAAAGTACCGCGCAGCGAAGCAGACGGCGACTTACGGGGACTGGTAAATACGCGTCAAGCTTTCGAGATCAGGCAGAGATGATCGTGTCGTCTGTGTTGGCAAAAAAATATTCAATCGATCTGAACTGACCGTTTGAGCAGAATAATACACGTCATTGACAATCTAGCGCGCCGTAGCAAAGAGATGTAAAGATTTTTATTATGCCGCAGAGGCGCATCGGTATGTACAAGGTCCGATTCTGCAACGTCAGCTATTGGAAATTTTTCACGGTACCGATCTTTTGTAGAGGGCGCTGCCCGCTTGTCATATTTGCTTATGATGGACGATTTTTTCGAACCTACGTCCAACAACAAACAGATTTTAGGAATGACGTGCCAAATTCATTGATCCCTCTCAAACGGACCACATTTCGGCAATTCTGTTGATTATCACCGGTTGGATAACCGCTGTGCACTCTAATAGTTACCGATCTCTGACCATTTCCTGCTTTAATGCCCAACACCCAAACGATTTTTCTCCTTTCCCCCCCATCCGAGAATTCAGTGCTACATTTGTGGGATAATCGAGTCAGCCGGTTCGGTTTGATTGCCGGATTTATTTTGAAAATATGTGAACCATCAAATCGATGTCCTGATAATTGAAGACGCGCTTTTTGATTCTGAGGTTTGAATAATACGAGATCAATCCGAAAACAATCTCCGTCCCAATTAACGTCGAATACTTTGGCTCTGGAAGAAAAGAGGGGAGTCTCGGTGAGGTCCTACGAACGCTCAGCGTAGCCACGTGATATCCTTCGCATTTCGGGTAGTAGGCATACACCTATGTATAAAGCTATATAACTGAGCGTTTGTAATAGTTTTAGACGGTTCAGAAATTCGGAAAATGTCTAGGTGTGAGCAGAAAATTATCCGTCGATGGGACAAGAACGGCTCCAGAGTTCGCGCTGGAAGGCTTTAAGTGGTTTCGCGGCGGGGGAGGGGGAACGGGGGGAGTTGCGAGCGCGGAGACAATCGAGTTTAAAATTTCTAATGAAATTAGGTGTGGCACCGTGTCGTGGCCGCCACCTTCCGCCATTTCTGCGGTGATGTTTGCTGCCTTTGTGAAAATGAAAAGTGAGGAGCGCGCGAAACCGAGATGGAAAGATCCTCGGAAGGAAAATCGCGTGATTTATTTCGAGATAAAATCCAATTCAACGAGGGCTGGATGCAGTCGGGGATGTAAAAATAAAGATTCTGAAAGAAATTCCGCAAACTCTGTACTCTTCGTTCTTTTTTTTTTTCATGATTATTGGGTTCCGTCGTTGCAGACGAATTTCGGAAAACCATGTTACAGAAATTCAAACGCAGATCCTGTGGGAGAAGAAGGAGATAATGATTATCATATTCTGATTTCTCGTTTGCTAGTTTCGCGTCGCTGCAGGCGTCCCGTGCAGTAGGACGGAAGGTAGATTCTGACAAATTGCCCGAGAGATAAATTCGGAGATTTGTCGGATCCTTTAAAAAACCAGGTGCACCAGAGGATCCTCCCGTTTTCGGGGTCCGTCTAATCGTTTTACGCAGGGTATCCCTATCCCGTACAGGATGGGATTTCTTCGACTATTTCGGGGCCTCGGGGTAAGGAAAGTCCACGGACCTTGCGAAATTTTGGTTTACTCAGCCGCAACCGTCTTGGTTTACTGCCCGCCCGTATCAAAACTTTAATTGAATTTTCGACCAAAGCTAAGAAAAGATTAGGATCTCTCTTATACAGAATGAGCCGCATATTATTCTAGCTGCCCCTCTCGCCGGATAAGTTTTGCTAAATGCCCGAAGAACGGTACACCATACCCAACGTGAAAACCTCATAGCAAAGAAACTCATGTGATTTACGCCGGTTATTCTCCCCTCAAATCTCACCCCGGTGATATTTCGCGTTCTCACTTCGAATTGTACAAGATATGACACAGACGGAGAACAAAAAACTATCGACTCTCTTTGCAAAAGTCGTTGAAGCTAGAAACAAAGGAGAATAATTTTTAACTACGGATGTACATCGCGCTACATCTGCATGTAGAAACGATTCAATGGTGAGTATAGTTGGCCAATTTCAGCCCACTATATGTTTCAGAGATTGTCAAGTCCGAAATAATTACAAGCCGCGAGCGCGAGTGTAGACCGTCAATTAGAAACGTGACTGGTGTTAATAATAAAAAAGTTCAAAGAATTGGAAAATATTTAAGAAGAAGAAGAAGAAGAGGAGAATTGGCGTTATGTAGGTTGCTGTGTTTTTTTCCTTTCTGTTTTTTACCTCCATACCATCCCACTTCTCATTCGCAGACTGCTGCTGCTTCAAAGATTCTTTAGCGAGTTTCGTTCTCCTAGGCCGGATAACGAGATTCTGACAAACGGCGACCTACGAACCAAGTGCCGATCGCGGGACTTGAAATCTTCCCCAGAAAAAAAAAAGAAGGAAAAGATAAACCGTGTACCGAACCGAGTCCATTCGCAAATAGTGCAGAACGGGTATATGTAACGGATTATACGTATCGATTATTATTCACTTCTTGGCAGTGAAAATTCTCCGACCCTATTTTCATCGTGTCAACATATTTAAATTTTCATCCGACGCTAATTATGTGAAAATTGTGAGAGTTAATTTTGCTGCACAGCGGAGTATGAGGGTCAGATCGAATTTTATCTTTTTGCCTCACCTGTCCCCCGGGGTACTGCTATATGCGGGTGCGCATGGGGCAACTTGACCACGGGGTACAGTCCCAAAAAAATCCCAATACCAAAATAGATGAACGTCAATCCCAGCTGAGAAGGTCGATTCCAAAAAATATTACACCCAACTGGGGTAATTTTTTACCATCACAGATTAAACGACACACACGCACTGCGAAGAGAAAAAAACTTCGGCCTAGGAAGGTTGGGCAAAAGAAAAAAAAAAAAAAAAAGAAACAACAAATCGCGATGATAGGTGGCGTTACCTTTTTTTTTTTTTGGGTTCTTTTTTTGGTTGGCTTTGTCTTTCATCGAAGTTTTTTCCTTCACCGACTGTACCGACTGCCCGCATGCGAGAGTGTCATAGGTGCGGACCCAGAAATGAATACGTTTGTCTGTCTGGTGGGTCCGTGTGCTAGAAACTCGACAATGGGACACATGTCAAAACAATAGGTACACAGGTGTAGCAAAGGTAAAAAAGAATTGTTTCGTTGCGTCAGAAACTATTTTTTACGAATTGCTTCGAAAAGGGAACGTTGTCGCTTTCCGTCATCGCGCGCCGTTACGACGACGTCGTCGTCGACGTAGCCGTTCGACAAATAAATACCTATACGTAGGTATAGGAACGTGTGAATGTACGACTATATGGATCTGACAATAAAATATCAGATGCGTTTTACACGAATCTTTATCCATACCATTTCGTTGTAACGTAAGTTCGTCACTTATGTAAATGTACGTTATACATATTATACTATACATACGTCGAAAGTTCTCGCCCCCATTATTTCCATTTTGTCTATTATCACCAATTTATCCGAGATTCTTGTGACGAAAATTTTGTTCGTATCGTTGCCTCTTCAGTTTTACGAAATGAATGTCAATCGGGTGGTTGATATCGACTGAAATTATTACGGCTAGCTTGCGCGGATCGAACTAGATTCGCGTTCAGCAATGGGGCACAAACAACATCTCACCATCTTCTTCTCGCCGATATGCCGTTGGACTTTTGCTGGTCGAATATTCGCCCGGATGGCGTTCGACGTATAAGAGAAAGGCAAGGTTTCGTGACATTTTACCCGCGGTAACTATTTTATATAGACGTAGCTCCAACAGACAACCTAGAGAACCACGTTCCTTCTATTGACCTTACGAATCCCGATAGAAACGAAACGACAATTTCACATGTATCGTATTGCTGGTTGAGATTGTTTTCCAAGGATCGCGCGTAGAGGTGTTTGAAGAGAAAGAAAAAACAAAAAAATTAATTTCAGCCACAAGCGCATCCTTGGTTGATATGGTTGATCGATAACGTATTTCGTTGAGGAGTGAGGACATTACGTATTCTTGGTATAAAATATTTGTTTGCCGTTGATCCATTGGTGAAAATGACGCGTGTTGCGGGTCCTGTACGATAGGTGGGTATACGTATGTACGTACGTAAGTACGTATAATACACATCTAACCGCGTGTATTATACCGCTCACGAAGTGTCGCTCTTGCTACTTTTCAATTTGTAAAGAAGTGACAGTCCACAGGCGCCCATTCGAATAGCGACGAAGAGAAGAAGCGACGCGGAGAGGGAGATTAAGAAGCGGGCTGCTGTTGCCGTTGCTGCAGACCAACGGCGAACAAATTCCAGCGGTCGTTTCTCGCTCGTTCGGCACCGAGCCCGATTCAGGGACGGCGCGTATATGTATACACACGCACGCACACGTACGTACGCGATCCACGTTCATGTATACAAATACTCTCTGTACAAAGTAGATGTACACACGGATAGCCGAAGAACGACCGACCGACCGACCCACAGAGAGATGGACGCTCGGAGCGTCGGCGAAGAGAAGAAAATAAAAGAGCCGAGGGTGCAGAGGCGAAGAAGTCGAAGAAGTAGAGGAAGAAGAACGAGTAGGAGAGAGAGATGCGGAGAAGTAGGAGGAGGCGGACGGCGGACGGCGGTTCGAGAGGCAGAGGGGGAGCGGGGACAAAAATGACAATCATCGTCATTTTAATAATATGCAAAGGTATATAGTCGACTTCTCCGACGAGCAAGTGTTGGCACAATGGAGTTATATAATGACAAAGACACGTCGGGTCGACCATACCTTTCGCTTAACAAAAGGCGCGGCGTAGGGTCATCCTACCGGACCGGAACATGTTTTGTCCACCCTGGACAAATGTCACCGATAATGTCTTTAGACGCTCGTAAGTCAAAATACGCCCGGACTCGTTTCGAATTACGAACACCTTACCGCACGGAACGCTCCGACCGAGAGACGACGACCCGGGAACAAACTGAGGACAACAATAATTACGATACGGATATTATCCCTTCGAACGTAAGAAACACGACGATTTCACTAATTTTTACACATCCCAGCCAACTCCTGGCGTCATTTTTACATTCATTGACGTATGCGGCTGGTGGTTTTTGTTAAAAAATCTTTAAACGTATCGTCATACCTTTTCAATCGGACAAATTCTTTCGCAACAACAATTTATCTCTCATTCCGCGTACTATTGTCGAAACCGATCATCGTTCCACGAGGTAAAATATGCGATCGTCCGAACCGAACTTGCGTAATCGTCGTTCGATTCGCGATTACTGACCGAGTCCGGACCGTGCAACAAAGTTCGACGGTATACGAATGATTCTTTGCAGCACCGATTTTTCAACAACGACAACCGTCTGTATTCCACGCGCGGTATCTGCGCAAAATTTTTCGCCATTTAAATTGTGTTGAAAAATGAGTGAATTAAGTCACGAAAGCAGGCCATGATATTTCTGTCGGCTGTTAAATTTCTACACCTACGTTCCGTGCAACCGCCATCAATAAAGAGAAGCGTGTACACGAAAAGTGAAATAACAAAATTACCAAATAATAAGAATTACAAATAATAGTACACAAAAAAAATGGTGAAAAAGTCCGACAGTGTCCACGTACGGTGTATATAAGTTGCAACGACGGTGAACCTGCTTAAACATTCAGTCAATACTTTAACCGCGGGGATAACATTTAAATGTATGTATTCATACGCTCGTGTATTGCTTTGACGAGAGGTGTGGTCAAAATTATTCAAACTGACCCGGACTCTTTTTTTTTTTTTTCTCTTTCGTTTTTTTTTCTTTTTCGATTCCGTCTCTTTTTATTTTCGTACGTATTCTTTTTTTTGTTCTTCTTCTCCTTTCTTTTTCCGTCTCCGCATGCGTCTTTCTTTTGGTCTGGGACACTTTCTAGCCCCGCGTGGTACACCCACGTGATATAATTTATTTTTTCATTACCATCGGCGCGCGGGGTTGCTTCGCCACGTGAAGTTTCGCAGCGTATATACGAACCCGCGACTATCGGGCGAAACACGTCATGATCGTGCCGCAAGCCTCATTCATATTCAAACTGAACGTGTGTCCCGATTTATCTCCCACTCTCATTTGTAACGTACAATGAAATGCGTACCTACATCATCTGGATGTCTATAGATTCAAATTATCGCCTTTGAGTATTATAAATTTGGTACGAGAAAATTGGGCGGAAAAATTATACCGAAGGACCGACCCGCGATGTATCGCGTGGGAGGCACACGCTACGGCTGCACGGAGCAACGGAAGATAAGAACATCGCGATCCTTGGAAATCGGAATAATTGTCACCGGTGGAACGAGAAATTTTTCAGTTCAATTAATTATTAGCGGTAGTGGCGCGGCCGTTTGCAAATGTTTTGTCACTAATTTTTAGCGATCACTTGACTCTCTGGTGAAGCAAAACCGATCGTAATAAAAACATTGAACGATTGACCGTTAATCGACTCGACGGTTTCGCGATTGACGAAAAAAAAAAAAAAGTTTAGCGCACGACTCGAGAGGGAAATTTCATCAATGAGAATTATTTTTTTTTCTGCTCGACAATTCCGCACCCCGGCACAACTGTATTCGGAAGTATTTATACATTATGTACGATATAAAGCGAGATGAACGGGGGTCGAGGCGACGGTCCACGCCCGATCCAGAGGATCTATGCTCGGGCATGTTCGCCACCGGCAGCTATATGACATATGGCCACCGAAAAAAAAAAAAATAGAATAGAATAGAAAAGAAAAAGAAAAAAAAAAAAAAGAAAACCTCGGCAATACTGATTGATTGGTTACGCAGCATCGGCCTCCCACACTGTAAGAGTTCAGTGTAACTATGTACGGAAGCACCGACCGCTGTTGTGCGGCATCGTGGTTTCACGAGAGGAGGGAAATCGGCCGGTGAAATACTCCGAATTCAAATGTGACAGAGATGAAGAACAAATCCGCTCTGTTCTTCGTCGTTTGTTTCGTTGAAGTTTTTCGAGGATTTTCTTAGATTTGATGAGACGTACATTGTGCCGATGATTTCCATACCACCAACACTTGTTTTCGGTTAAAGTATACGGAATTGTATGAAATGTTTTCATGCATGTTATACCTATATCTGACGAATTCTCACGGTGTTTTATTCTTTATTATTTATAAGCTAGACGCTCAGGATTTCCGGTTGGTTATTCACCGGCGTTACATATTGTAAACATACGCGTAGAGGTACGTACGTACGTACGTTATGTACTTTTAGGATCACGTGCGGTAACGCCGCTAACGTATATTGAATTTAATCTCGAGTACGTAGCGAGAACGATGGACGCGATCGGACGAAAGGTTCAAGAGTTCACTTATACAGCGGCTTGCGTAGTACTATGCGCTATATGGCATTAAAAGTTCGCGCGCGAGTTGCGGCTATCTTCTAGACGACTTAAGTTATATTCCCTCATTCCTTTGTTATATTATCCTACGCGTTTCACTAGCCGTTCAATTTACGTACGTATATCACGTGTGTGAGTAGGTATATATGTATGTACGTACCTACGTATGTGTACATACGATTCAAAGCGTAGCGTACCTGTATACCCAGCTGATACACTTTTCTACTCTTCGGTCGAATGATCTTTCCCTGACCCCTTCTTTCTCCCTCGCTCTCTTTCTTGACTTTGTTTGTTTTGTTTGTTTTGTTTTGTTTTGTTTTTTTTTTATTTTCGTCGGTTCCACACGCGCTGCGAAGCTCTCTCGATGTTCGCGGTGATTGACGAATTGCAATTTTTCTCAACGTCTCCGTCTCCGTCTAGCTTCTACCGTCAGACCGTTTCGTGTTTCTCGGACCGCAGCGAGAATTGCGGACAGAAACTCGACGACATAATTATTCTAATAAATCTAATCGGAAAGCGAGCGCCGCGCTGCAGTTCTGCAGAATCGTTTTTTTTTTCTTTTTTTTTCTTCTTCTCTTCAAACGAGAAGAAAAAAAGATTCAGTGCTCGCGCTATATCGCCTCTGCCCGGTTATAGATACACCGCACACGTACAATTTGAATTAAATTTGTATCGGTGCGGTGCATCTGTAGGTATTCGAATGCACTCGGATTATACACAGCCAAGGAATTATACACACCATGGAGCATGCAGATAGATGGATCCTAAGACCGTGAGACTATGCCTGCCCTATATTGAGAACGTACGCGAGCACGATTCCTGTGTTTGTGTCGCTGTCTTATAAACTCCCAGTCTGGGTCTCGATCCCAGAAGCGAAACTGGCTGCTATCCGTTTACGATTTTGAATCGAAGAGATGAAAAAAAAATACGAACAAACCTACCCAGAAAGATGACTGTTTCGTCGATTTGAAGCGCACTGTTTTTCTAGATTTATTATATTGTCAGTTTTGTTTTTTTTCTTTTTCCAGATTGATCCACCGCTCGAGAGTTTGAAAGATCGCGGCGGTTACCAGTCGTACGATGTGCATAGAAATGTAAGTTGCGTGATGTTACGGGGACTGAAATAATAGAAATAGGAATCAAAATGACGCTAGATGTTGAGCAGTTTGAAAAAATCGACAAAGCACATTACACGAAATCACAATGTTTAATGAAAATTGCACGACCCTCGTTACACGATGTAAAATGTTATCCGTAATGCGGTACATTATTCGCTACTCTACGTTCAAAGAAGAACTAAAACCGGTCGCCTCGTGTTACTCGATCTCGCAAAATCGTGCTGCGACAAAGCGGTATTCAGATTGCGCTCTTAGCGGTTTTGCAAATTTTTTACTCAAGGGGATGCCTCTAACCACTGGTCAGAAGCAGAAGCTGAAGCTGAAGAGTATAGAGTCTGAAATGTATCTAGCTTTGTACACGTATATACATACATATATATAATATATATATATATACACGTATATATATCTGCTTCTCTCCGCATCGGACATTAGAACGTATTCTGTCGAAAATTTACACACGTGGTAGGCACATTTTCTCTCCCCCCCTCGCCGCCCCTCTTCCCTCCCCGCCGTAGCGTATTTGAACGTACATAACTCCACATCGTTCGTACATGGATGTGTGTACATTTTTTCACATGTACGCGTACATACGTACCACGTAATATCAAGCACGCGTACCGCGACGCTGTACATCGAAAGGTTTATCTCGATCCGTCGCGGATATTCTACAAGCTCACTGATTTCCGTGGATTATCCTTAAATCAACGAATCAAAGGCCGACGCAGATATCATCGCGAGTTCGTATATATAATTCACGCGTTGGAACTCATTTTCTTTTCTTTTTTTTATTTATTTATTTTTCTTTCTTTCTTTCTTTCTCCTCCTCTCGTTTAGACGGTAACAAATTACGTCTACTTTATACCGATATAATGTAACTCCTATCTTCGACCGTCCATTCAATTCTATATATGTATAAGCCTAACGATATCGGTATACCGATTATATCGTCGCCGGGTAATTATTACAGATATAGTTGAAGTTTCTACCTCTTGAGACGTCGATCGACCAATTTTATTAGGTGGTATGTATACGTACACACACGTCTCGCATCAACACACTTCGCGACGTTTCATTGATTTATAATTTCGTTGTGTCGTTCGCGACGCACAGGATTCTCTTTGACAAGATATTATGAT
Source organism: Athalia rosae (assembly GCF_917208135.1). Lineage (NCBI taxonomy): Eukaryota > Metazoa > Arthropoda > Insecta > Hymenoptera > Athaliidae > Athalia > Athalia rosae. Next base: position 12,854,712 of record NC_064026.1, read on the forward strand.
ACGTGTGTCGTATACATACCGATGCATTTCTCTCCCTACTTATACCCGTGTACTTTGGAAAATGTAAGTACCCACAGTTGTACGTGTGAAACGGAATGAAAGTTGGAATGCCCACATGTGGATCCTCGGCGGAGACGACGTGTGAGAAAAATAAACGAAAAAGAATCGAATAAACGAACCAATAAAAATTGCAAACGAAAAAAAAAAAATAGGTGAAAAAACGACGCGAGGGGGAGGGGGGGGGGGAAAGGAGCGTATCAGCGCTAGGGATGTTCTCTTGTTCGACTAGCCTGGCTAGATCGGGCTAGATCGATATCGCACGCGGATGTATCATACGTCACGGCACGTGAGAATACGACTGCAACACTGTCTGGTATAGATAGACACGAGTGGATTTCGCCTACCGCGGCGCAATCCCTCTAGAAAATATATTTGTACGGTGCATACAATACAGTAAAGAACATACACATACATATAGTTGCGAGCCGGTTTACGCGTCGATCCACCGAATCGGGGTGATAAAAGATTTTTTCTCTCCTTCTTTATTTTTTATCTGTTTTTTTTTTTTTCTATCTTTTTTCTACCTGTCTTACGCTGAATTTCAAATTGATCGAACGCTGACGCTACTACTGCGGACGCAAAGATCATTCGTCCCACGTTAGAACAATCGAGGCGAAGATCTATCCGCGCAAGAATTACTACACGTATATCCCGGGAGGACAACTCAAAGAAAGTTGTACAGCAATAGGTGCGACACTTTTTTCTCTGTTTTTTTTTTTCTTTTCTTCCTTCATCTTTTCATTTTCACGGTAACGAACGAATATCGGTGCAGGAAATTTAAGGATCCAACTTAAGGATACGCACACGGCGGTTACACACCGCGTGAGATGTGACATAAATTTCACCGCGGCGAAGGAAATGGCAAAGTTTTTGTTCACGTAGTTAGCTCCGTAGCTAGGTACACGACAATTACAAGATTCTGATAAAAGCAGTCTAGAGAACGGATCCTGGGGACGGATCCTCAGGTTCGTTCGGTCGGCGGTGCTGAGCTAGATCGATATCTCACGCGAATGTATCATATACGTAACGACAGGTAAGTATACGTACGTATTGAAATATGTGCGAAGGTATAACACACGGACACGTGTGTAATGCGCTTCAATTCTGCGGAGCGAATGACGAAAATCTCGACGTTTTTTCATTCGCTTGTAAGCGAGAGGGATTATTATTTGTAACGTATCTCACACGGACAGACGGTGCGAATGAGCGCGGCGAGTGGGTTCATTTGGAAAGTTGGAGGTGATGAATTTTGAAAAATTTTTCTTACGGGGGTCAGGGGTCCGGCGCAGGGTAGATAACGTCAGGTAGGTAAGGTTTGTATAGGATGCCGGTTCAGACGACGACGACGACGACGACGACGGGGGCCTTTGGGAGTGTGTGTGTGTGTGTGTGTTCGCGTGCGCATGTACGTACGTGAATAGGTCTGTACATATACCCAGTTCTGCGGAGTCCGCGAGTCTCTCGGGGATCTAGTCGAAGTGAAAGTTAGATGTGTGGGCACGAGATGCGCACGAATTCATTTTTTCGGCCCCAACGAATAGAAGACGAAGAAAGAAGAAGAAGGGAAAAGAAGAAGAAGAAGAAGAACAACGTTTTTTCGCCGTACGTTCCCATGTATATCTGGCCTATATGGCCGGCACAAGACTCTGAATACATGCGCCCGTACGTACTTATACGTACATATAACATCGCGGTACATCGCAGAAAATCCTTCCTCCCTCCCCCCCCCCCCAGCCCCCCGCCCTCGTTCCTCCCCCTCTTTCGACGCAAGGATCCTCTCCGCCGTTGCACCGTTGGACTCTAGGTTGTGTCGTGTTGTATTCCCTCCGATCGGTATAAAGTATTGGTATAAGAAGGCGCTTGGCTTACCGACAACGGTGTTACGAATCGGTATCCATACATTCGAGTAATCAAGATTCGCGATCCCGTACATCCATCGGCGCACACATGTGCACTTGGACTAGACTCGATCGTCAACCGATTTGAGCCAATGGATCGCGTTAATTAGCGTACATCCGATCGCTCTAGCTTTATGGTACATATATATATATATATATATCTATATATTACCGATACTCGCCTAACTCAACGACGATGCACCGACGACGATCATGCATCGGTGGCAGGCGGCGGGAAAGATGCGCACGTGCAACTTATCACATGGTAAAATATGTGTGGATGCCTGTACGTATGTATATGCGAGTGCGAAGAGGTGTACGCACCCCGTACCTCGGATATCGCATCGGTAGCGCGAGCGAAAGCTTTCCAACGGTACGTCACCGCTCGGCCCGCGGTTTGCCGTCTAGGTGGCGAGAAATTTTTCGTCATTTGAAAGTCTCTCTGTAACGTGCCCGAAGACGAATGGAGAGTATATATGATATATATATACGTATACGTATGTATAATATGTATAGCACGGAGGAGAGGAGAGGAAATTGACAAAGCCGCGTTGTTGATGCCATCTCGCGAACTTACGTAATAATCGGCAATGCTTCGCAGAAGTTATTATATCAGAATCTTTAGGATGGGTCGAGTGTCTCTTTACTTGTGACCGTTCTTGTAACTACGGTATTATTACAAAATGGTTACATAAATTATATTACTCGATGAAAATCCTCGTCCGTTATTTCACGCGATACAACAAATTTTGGCTACAATTGCAACAATCGTTATATTTTATACGCAATGCGATTGTTCGAAATCAATTCAAAACCAAATTATCCTCGTTCGCCGACGCTGTTCGTATGCCATTGTCGCAGAATAAGGACTGTTGTTCTACTGGTCCTTATTCCGCGCTACTGTGTACACCGATCCTGCTTTGCCTACCTGCCTACGACGTGCCTCTGGTCCAGTGAAAGCCCTCGAATTCGATTATCTGCCTTTCAATTTTCGACATTCATTTGCATAATTTCACCGTACAGACGAATTGATTCGGATTGCCGAGTATGGGGAGATTTTCATACGATATTCTTTAGTGATTTGATAAAAGAACGTTGAAAAAGACGAGTTACTAAAATTCTATGTCATCCTGTCGAACGGAGGACCATTTTCTTACCGAGAATAGCGAAAAACAATGTTTGGGACGAGACGGTGGTTATCGATCAGGGTAGGAAACAATGCCGAACGGACAACGTAACAAATGACACTCGCCTTATCTGAAAATGGAAGAACCGGGGTTTTGTTAACGGTCAGTTTTCTCAGTCCGTCAAAATCTCTTATGCTTCTTCCACTTCCACTTCTTCTTCTTCTTCTTCTTCTTCTTCTTCTTCTTCTTATTCGCGATCTTCTTTTGGGAATAAAAGACAATGCTCTTTCACGTGACTACTTCACCAAAGGTGACGAAGTACCCCTTCAACCCAGCGAGAAACGAACGGTGTTGCTCTATTGCGTTCAGCGTGTAACGGGCGATGCTCGAGTGACCTCGAATAGGTAACTGTTACATTACTCGAGAATCGCACGTACGAATTTCATTTGCTGTATACAGGAACCGACGAACTCGCCAATTTTCATCGATATTTCGCCACGCGACCCGTATCGCCGGTATGGAAAAAAGAAACCTAAGGAATCCAGCATTCCATCCTAAATACAAAAGACAAATGAAATAAAATAAATTCAAATGAAATAAGATAAGAGAAAAAAAAAAAAATCAAAAATTCGGCTCGTTTTGACCCACCGAAGAACGTAGCTCAACGCGGCGGATACACACGACGTGTTTGTCCAGAGATAAGAGAACAGGTGAGACACTGGACAGTCGAGGCCTTCATCTTTCGCCATTGCGTCCGTTCGCTCAAAGTTTACTCAACGATAAGTTTGGCCCGAACGTTATAAAACACAGCTACGACCAGACGAGCTAACAACGAAGCAATGCGCTCTCTCTCTCTCTCCCTCTCTCTCTCTCTCTCCGTCTGTTTCCGGAACAGACGTTGTCACCTTCCACAAATCGACTCGCATGTATCCACGCTTACCGCGGAGTTTTTATATCCGATCATTGATTTCAGAAAATTCGCTAGTTCCGATCGGTCAATGAATTGTTTTTTGCCAGGAAAAAATTCATCGAGCTTTCGCGCACCGGAAAATCTGCGAATCCCCGCGCATGGAATGAGGTGAACAGATGGCGATACGCTGCCGAAGTTTACCGTCAATTCATTCCCAAATTCTGCGGCAGAAAACTAGCCCTGACATGTGATGTATCTATAGATATTATGCAATATACGTTACTGCGTGTACGTGCATACCATATACAAGGGCGGGGAACCACCGTTTTGCCCGATATCACTTTTTGGCTGTTTATTCGATCGGAACTGCAAGCGGCTAACGATTTCGAAAATAATTTCGTTCCAATAGCGGTCGGATCAGGTATTCGCTCAGTTTTGCTATGTGTATGTTCGCATGTAATACGAGCGCAAGCTCTTTAGCCCGACGAGGGAAGACGGTGTTTCATTTTTTCTATTCTTTCCTTCTTCTTGTAGGGGTATAGTCGACAGTGTCGGACAGTGAGAAGAGAAACGGAGACGGAGACGGAGATAGTGACCATTTGTAAAAATTTGTCAGAGCGAGCGTCAGATGAGTTCGTTTTGAGAGTTGGATCGGCATTTGACAACCACGGATCACTTCACGCCTATAATATGCCTTCTCACGTCGTATCTCGTGGCAGCGGTATAGTCAAACTGAGATGATGAGGTCTCCGAGAGTTTCACCGTGTACAAAGAAAGAAAGGAGGAGAGAAGAAAAAGGGAAAAGAAGAATTCCGAAGAACTAAATCCCGGTCATTCGTGGCCGACCGAATGCGATCCTGGATTAGGACCACCCAAGAAAATTGCGTAAAATCACCCATTTACACTGGAGGGAAAATTCATAATTTTTACTCAATGCCATTATTATTTGCGGTCGAATGTTTTTTTTTTTTTTTTTTTTTTTTCTCTTCTACCGTACACATGTGCTCGTCGCACTTCTCGCGTACAGCCATTGCGTATATACATACATTATGAACAGGCGATATTTTCTATCCTCGGTAAGCCGCAGGATGAAAGAAGTTTTACTAATTGTAAGTAAAGCGTTTCGTTGAGCTCATTAAAATAAAAGAGACGTATCGAGCTTCGACCCGGTCTTCGAAAAATGGGAAAAAAAAAAAAAAAATTAACGAACCAACATAATGTTCATGAAAAGTATCGGATAGATTTCGGGATTGACGAGGCAATAGCCGGGGATATGAGTACACGGGATTGTCGAGTGTGTGTACGTATAAATTTTGAGCAGCGAAAAAATAGCGAATTCTCGTTCAGCGGGTGCTGTTAGGCCATGCCTCGTCAGCTAGCTAGTGCATATATACTCTTACTCGCTCTGTTCTCCCTTCTTCTCTTTCTCTCTCTCTCTCTCTCTCTCTCTTTCTCTTTCCACCTGGATAGACGGGGTATGGACATTGTACGGCGAATGTGGTGCAACGCGAAGTTTGAGTTTCCACCGTTTGCGACTCTAAGGTCTCGTATGTTTGATTTTGTCAAGTAGGTAGGTGGAAAAAAAAGAGAAAAGGGAAATAGAAGAATAATAGAGAAGGGAACCGAAAAATTTATTAAAAAATAGGAAAAAAAAGATTTTTTTTCCGATTCGAAGAAGCGGCTCCCCGGAGGTGGTGGAAAGTGTGTGGCCAACATTAATTCCCCGCTGATAAAATTGTTCTCACATGCGCCGCGCTGCCCCGGCGTTCATGATGAAATCCCGGGGCGTGTGTGCCTCCAGATAATAAACCGGCGTTTGCAAATATCGTAAAGATAAGGGGGCGTCTCTCTCAAGATGTGCGGGACCTCGGACGCGACTCGTGGTAGTGGTAGTTGAGCTTGTATTACACCTCATGTCGCACCGTTATTCGTACCGCCGCAACGACTATACGCGTCCGCGTACGACAAGGCCCAAATAAACCTCGACTCGACTGCATCCCTCGGAGGCTATGGAAACGGGAAAATCAGACCCTCGGAACGTTTTTTACATGCTTCCAGGTCCCGAGATCCCGAGATCCCGAAATTACCCCCTCTCCCTTTTTTTACCCTCCAAAGATCCGTTAGGGGTAGATATAGTATGTTTTTTTTTTTTTTTTATTCATTTTTTTCTTTCACGTCGGGACTCTCGTTCGCGCTGGCACATGCAGTCGCAGGGACCACAGCATCCTAACTTATACTCTTCCCTCTCCGATTGAAATGAGATCTTCTCAAATATTGAACTCGATGAATCGGAAGGTTATGCCTATACGTGTATTATATATGTATATCTATGACGGTATACACGTCCCTGCGCCATCCAATCCTTGGGAACCTAAAAATTTTTTGGGTCCGATCAGGGTCAACTCTACCTCGATAAAAGGGCGAAGAGGAGCAGGATGTTGTAAAATTGTTTTATACTCTACATATTCACCTACAGCTCGTGCTCGTTCCGTAACGTTTGATATAACGTAAGCTGCTGACGTTATTTTCATCACGGACTGTAGAGTTTGGTTAATCTTTGATAAGAGACAAAAAAAAAAAATATATATATATATATACGTATCGCGGAAAACGCGGCGTTTCTGCCGAGTTGGTTGAATTAAATTTTTGAAAAGGTAAAATCAAAGCTGGACGCAACGCTCGAGTCTTTTCAAGTTAATCGCGCCGTGGCATCAGTCTGTTGTGGACAGCCCTCATGCAATTAACTCTGTATTGAAAAAGCGGTTATCTAATATCTCGCTTTGTTTTAAAGTGGACGCATTGTTGAAAGGGTGGCCAATGTGTACCGATTACTAGCCAGTTTCTAACTTTTCCGTGACTCAAACGCAGTGTACCTGAATCGATCACTGAAACCATACAGAGCGGGGGAGGTGTGGGGGGGAGGGGGGGGGAGGAGGAATTAAATAAGATCAAATAATTTCACGCAAAACAAGTGTCTGGCTCATAAATTAGATATCGGGCATTATTTCGTGACCTCGGTGAATATTTTCATCGATTGTGGTCCCAGACGATTGATTAATCGCGATCATTTTTATTGCGTAAAAATTGGCTCGAGTTAATATCAGCATTCAATTCTTTTGACCCTTGAAATTATATGTCACCCTGATCATTTGGAAGGTGAAACGAATAATTTTGGATTATTCGTCAGGTAAATTATGATGAGTGCAAAACTTGAATCGGCCTCGGTAATCATACGGTGATTCATGGATTAATGTCTTTTTGATAAGTTTTTATATACCTTATTTATAAAAACATCTCGCCGATCTTGGTCGTCGTGATCTCCTACCGAGTCGTTAGCAGAAATTCGAACAGACACTCGCGTGCGACTCTCGCAACGATGTTTTGCAGAAACTTGGAGAAAAAAATTATAAGATACCCTCTCATTCTACCCCCGACAAAATACGCTCAACTTGACTTTATTGGAGAAAAAAAAAAAAGGGCTTGCGCAAACAACAACATTTCACGATGTACGAACAGTCCTGGCCGAAGTAACGCTCGTCAGTTTTACCTACTCGTTGAGTATAACCGCTGCCGTAGGAGTATCGTTAGCGGTAAGGTAACTGGCGTCGGTTGATAGTCGGTGAAATAAGGCTTTGGAACTTTCTCTGTATGTCAGATATTTTTAACGGCGTATTCGGACAAGTCTGAGGTATCCGTGGTCAGGAATTTATCGCGCTCGTTGAGCAAGCCCGCGATGAGGGATAAGATAAATTTCCGATAATGACAATAATCTCGAAGTGATGAAAAAAAGTACATGAAATACATGAAAACGCGCAATCGTCGACAGAAATAATACGCGATTGATTGAGGTTTTTTTGTTTTTTTGTTTCAAAGAATGGTTTATCATAGTCGAACGACGATCGGACGAAAAGGTAAATCGTATGAACCTGTCAACCTTCAGTCGTTATGGGTATGTTCTATCTTCTGGAAACGTTGGTACGGGTCGAAGGAGAGCAGAAGCACCTTACAACGGAGCTGGACAATTAACATTAATGAAATGGAGTAGAGCTACGTACGCGGTGTCTTAAGTCGAACGAAGTAAAGATCAAAGATAAGAGTGCGCTAAGCCGTGCCAGGGCACATAGCAGGTATTCGAGTGTTCCTCTCACCGTGGACGATCGGAACGATCCAATCAACGACCGTTCGCGTTCGTCCCAATTTCCAAGAAACTCGCGCGCGCTTCCGAGATATCATGCCTTTCCAGCTCCCTATTCGGCGAATTCCTTATTTATCATTTATAGGCGTACAAATATACATACCTATATACATGTATATATATATAGTATATACATATACACAGATTCAGTTATACATAGACGTACAATACCCGCTCACGCTCGAGGATCGTCTCGCAGTCATACGGTTCCTTCGGTTCTCGTTGCTTGAATTTCCAGATAAAATAGAAATTCTTTATTCATGAGCATGAAATGAAGTTGTAAATTCGGCATTTACTTCGCAATCGATAAACAGCTGATGTAGCCGCGTCGTAAGTAATAAACGTTCGTTGACTGTTTCAACCCCGTCAACCGCGGAGCGACACGTGAGTAAAGGAGAAAATTCGAACCGATGGTTATCGATAAGAATGGAAATTTAACGTAAGACTCCGCTCCCCGTGAGAATCAATTCCGCTCAGCCTCTGACCGGATGAAGTACCGGTCGCCTTCTGGAACATGAGCGGCACCCACAATCAGTCTCTCGGTGGGCCTCGTGCAGTGTGTGGACTAGCGAGAGAGGATGCGAGGGCGTGAGACTCCTTGAGTGTGGGAGAGTACAAGGCACATTGTGAAGTATCTTGTATATACCTTACTCCGTTGCTAAAGTCTCATTTCTCGTGTGAACTGACCACATGGGTCACGGTAGCTATTATCATTTTCCCCGGTGAACCGCTGGCTCTCGGTTCTATGGCGAAGGAAAAGAATGAAATCTAGATCGGCGGAAGTCGGTTATAATTAACGCTGAGGCCCCGAAGAATACGGGGCGGCAGGCCTATCCTGCTGCTGCTGCTGTTGTTGCCGCCGCTGCTGCTGCTGCCGCTGCTGCCGGAGGACGAGCATTCCTACCTGACCCGTTAAGGTCATTGAGAGCAAACATTATTCAATGCTAACTTGATGCGGTGCGCATCTTCTTCCATATAATAGCGCGCTGCGTCGGTGCCGCCACGGGGCAAGGAGTCCTCCTCGTGCTACAGGTTCCAGTATCAGGTGTATCGCATACTTCGGCTCAGGATATCGACAAAACTAGACCAGAAACTACGACAGCTCGAGCGTATGCTCTATTCGCGATGCTTTTATAGAAATCCATTCCACGATTTTCTCTTTCTCTTTATATACAGATGCGACGAAGAACCCGTATAATGACCATAAACAAATCTTCGTTCAACGGTCACGAGTACTCGCGAAATCGTTATTTAGATTTATCACTTTTTATCGAAGACCAAAAATCCAAAGATCATCGTTTGATCGACATCGTATTTCTCATAGCCTCTCTGTACCTACGTATACAATGCACTTTCCATTCTCCGTTCCCCTCTCTCTCTCTCCCACACACACACACTCCCTCTCTCTCTCTCTCTCTCCATTTCAATCCCCATACGTCGTCCCGTTCCCCGGATCATCTTCTTACGTTATATTCATTTTTTTCGTTCTACTCGCTTCTTTTATTTTCGCCTTTCCGTGACACCGAAGCCCGCAGGCGGGTGTTGAAAACCGAATAATAGCCGTTGCGATCTAATAACCGATTCGGTGTACCAGCATCCACGTCATATTCCTTCAGGACTTTTCGACGATTCGTACAGGTAGATAGGAATACGATGTGTACACGTGGTACGTAAATGTTGAAGTGACGCGTTGAGGCTCGGAGGGTTGCAAACGCGAACAAATTCATATATATGTATACAATATTTCGACGACCGTCCGAGCCACAGCTGTTGTTTTGTCGCGTTGCGCAACTAACAACCAACGGCGGGGGTTGCAGCAGAATACAGAAAAGAGACGGAATCGAATGAAGAGAAGGCGATAAGTCCCGTCGGACGCACGGTCCGTTTGTGTGCACGTCCGTCAGTCCATCGGTCCGTCGATCGGTCGGTCGCGGATGGTCCGTCCGGCATAGCTGTTGAAAGGGTTCCCGTTATGCTCTGTTCACACATATGGAACTGAAAGCGCCCATCATACGCACCCATTATATTCTTCCTCGTTTTCCTTCACCCCTTTTTCCCCCTCCCCCCCTCCCCCCAGCCACCTCCCTCCACCAAAAACACCACCCGCGCCCTTTTCACCCTTGCACAGCTACCGGCCCATCCGAGCCTGAGGCACGGTGAGGGACGACGACGACACGCGTGTCGATACGTCATCTTGCAGCTTGCACAATGTTGTGTATTTATATATATATATATGTGTGTGTGTATAAACGTACACGTACACGCGTACGTGTACTTGTTAAATCGTCGGCAACGATCAGAAATACCGCCTTTAGTGTTTGTCTATCTGAAGATTAGCGCCACTGCAGGTTTTCTCAACCCCTGGAAATCTGCAGTCTTCGCGCTAGACGCTGAGCGCAGTTGATTGACTCGAAAAATTGAGACGCTCGCGGCTCACTCGGCGTTCAAACGATTAACGACGTGTGCGTACGAACTTCCATCATAATGAGTGAAGCTTATTTTCAGATAGCACATCAAGTGAGCCGAGATCCATCGATTCCACCGAGAAACTTAAAAATCACGAATCTGTTAGTCAATTGACATAGGTAGACATTTTCAAACTCCGCACATGTGTTGTCGGTGGTGGTTCAAACCTATCCCAAAATTTTCTCGGCATGGGACCGTTAGGTAAGGTAAGTAACTGCCTACCGTACGAAGAACAGCTGTTCGTTGGAAATGTGGGTATATAATCTGAGGTAGGTGTACATAACGTGTTTTGTTATGGTGACGATGATATCGTTCGTCGCTTAATTCATTTACCATTATAACAAAGATCGAGCGGGCACTGATTTATTCAGAGAATAAAATTTTTCAACGAATACATTCTGCCGTCTGAATCGGAATGTCGTTAGGAGTTGGTGTTTTTTTTTCTATTTTTCTTTTTTCTCAGATTGAAATAATAACCATATAGATGTAGGTATATTGTAACCGATGACGCATAATCAAAGAATATATCTCACGAGTTAAGGGGGCAAGAGGGGGTGCAGGAGGGAGGGATACCAGGGGCGAAAGTTCGAGGAAGAAAAAAGATAGAAATAAAACTGAGAAAAAAAATAGAAAAAAAAAAAATCGGGGGCTGAGAAGCTATTAATATTTTTTAGACGCACCCCTATTTAGCATAGGGTTAAAAAGAGACTGGCTCCCGTCGCGGTAAGGCTACCCTCTGCAAACAACGTGTAGATGAAAAAATAGAGGAGGAAAGACAAGAAGAAAAAAAAAAATAAAGAAGAAAAAATGTAAAAAGAAAAGGAAGAAGTACAGACTGAGAGGAGAGAGAAAAAATGAAGAAAGGAATGAAAAAATCTTGGGGTAACCGACAGACGCCACTGCGACACGTATACGCGAGTATAATAATACGAAGCTATCTCGGGATCGCGTCCAATCGGGCGTATTTTCCTCCAAGGAGAGAGATCACCGCAGATTCTCTCGTTTCGCTGGTATACCTACTCGTACTACTGGAACTTAATGATGTAACGGCGAGTTATATGCCTGGGGGGGGGGGCCCTAATGGTAAAACCCTCTTTAACCGTTTCTTCTTTGCGGCGGTTGAATCTCTAATGAAATCAACGAGTCTCGTGGAAGCGACTCCGGAAGACGCGGCACAGGTATGAATTGTGAGCCAATTCCATGGCGATGATAATTCTTTCGACCATCGGTAATAAACCGTACTCGATACCTGTGATTTGGAAATATCGCTCGGCTGTGTTACGTCTCGTATACCGCGTGACCCGATCAGTTTTATCGAATATTCACAACGCGGGTGGTGTCGAAATGATAAATTAATCTTGCGAAAGGGGAGGGTTGGGTAATTTTCACGGTAATATCACTCGAGCCGTCTTTGTAAGACGTGGGGTTAGGTTGAGGCCGACCTTGTAAAGGATGGTAATAAAATTACGTGTAGGATTCGCGAATTCGCGTGCAGAGTGCAATACGCATACATGTACGTACATAATATACAAGAAGCCGCGTATCAGAAGGACCGGAGCTCGGACTCGAGATTCTCGTAAATTCTTGATAAATCACTCGCCCGCTACTTTTCCACGCCTCCGACGCTATAGTGTCCCGTGTCGTACGAGATTCTTTCGGCGGATTCAGCGAGAAATAAAAAAACATTTGTCAACCCCACAGAGCGCGACATCGCCGTCTCTTTGGGGATTAGTAGCGTCGACTCGCAGGGGTCCCGTAGTCGCGAAGAAGGAAGCGAACGTAATTGCAAATTAATTAGCGGTGAAAATAATGAAATGGCTTTTTTCATCCCCAGTCAACGTACCACTCCCCTCTTTTTCACGAGATGTGTAACCAAGAGAGCCGTACGGCGCGGTGTCAAAACGGGCGTCAGACTTTGGATTAAAACTGACCCTAAAAGATCGGGCGTACATTCGTAAAAATCCTTCCACCCAGCCACACGTACGCGCCTACGTGTATATTGATAGTGCGGGGGAGAGTGCGCAAAGAGATTTCTCAGCGCCGGGAAAACGTACACGGCACTTTGCTTAATTGCCGAGCACCCGGTATACCCGTTGATTATTTTATTTTTCCAGGATTTCTTTCTCCCCTCGGTCTCGCGATTTGTTTGTTCTCGAATCCAGACCTAGGCTTCCTCTGGTGTATATCTCGCATATTACCGTTTTGTCCGTTGAATTGTTATTAGTCGCTCCCCGTATGCATCGGAGGCGCAAGTTTGAGAATCGTCCGCGTACGTCACGGCTACCGGTATATTAATAGTCGTATAGGAACTCACGCAATTTGGGCAACGCGATTAAGCCCATTCATAACGGAACCCACGTTCGCCGGTCCATTGCCACAGGGTTTTCCGCCTTTTATTACAAAAAATCGATACCTTCCTTTTGCATATAAACGCTCTCGCAATCACATATGGTCAAACGGTCAAAAAAAGAGGGTGCAATGCTGCCAAAAATGACCAAATGTTTCGCACACGTAACTACTTCGACAATCCGGATTCTGTTTACCGTCCGACTGTTTTTTTACACACGTATATATTTCAGTTTGTTTTTTCGTTTCTCTTTCATTCTGCAACACAAAATGACCATCTACACTTCTTTCGGTAATATCATCCGTCAGATTTTGTTTGTGATTTTTTTTCAGTTTTTTTTTTCCTTCTGCCCATAGATTTCGCTGGACCTGTTTCCGGTTTTCCTTCCTTTTTTTTTAAGCGTGTAATAATTCCAGGGAGGATCACGAATTCATAAATTCGGTCCCGCAACTATCTGCGGAAAATTTTTTGTCTTTTTATTTGCAAAGACAATCGCGGTACGAAAAATACCTGCGATGTGTATCTGGAAAGAAAAAATTTCAACCCCTATCTTTTTTTCAATGCTCATTTCAGGGGTTGCACTTTTTGATAATCCTCCAGTCCGTGCCCGGGAGGGCATAATAATTTCTCGGCTGATTTTAAAACCGTAAATTTTTTTCACAACTAACCGGGCTCGGAACAAATTTTTTTTTTTACCATTCCGTTTTTCGAAGGGCTTGTTTTTCTTAACGAAAAAATTATACCCTATCTTGTGTGAATCTACCGAAACCTGGTCCAAGATCGGTTACGATTTCACACCGATTATAATATCAGGCTTGAAAAAAAAAAAAAAAAACAGACGAGCGAAAAAAAACTTGGTAAAAACGTGAGTGACCAAAAAAATGTCCCGCTGCTAGAGAGCCCCTCGAAAACCAGCTCTTAAATAAGTATATAATAATTCTAGGGGTAGTTTCAACCCTTCCGTGTTTTTCATCGTTATTTTTTGCACCCCACATTCCAAGGCTAACGGATAAAATCTAAATTAACTAAATTAAGAACCCTATGCGCTTCTTTGCATACAATTTATATATACATTTTTTGTCATTTCTCTTGGTTCCTCTTTTTGCGACTGTTCATTTTTTCTTGTTCATTTTTTTTAACGGGTTAATTTTTTCGGTTCCCTTTTTTCCTAACTGCGTCGAATCCTGGATCGTTGAAAGGTGGATTTACGGTTATACGAATCACTTGTGAAATTTGAATTTTTTCTTCTCGTTCGTCACGATTCGATTGAAATTATAATTGCTCGTTGAAATCGTTCATCGCGGATTGAGCTGACGAGCGAATACTTTTGGCAAATAAATAGCTCGACCGTTTGACGAATAAATCCATGAATATTAACGAACTTTTACACAGTCGGAGTGATGCGCGTACAATATATCATGTACTCTCGGATATCTATCCTGCTACAGATATGCACAATACGTGTGACTTTGTGGACCACGAGCAATATGACTTTTGGTGGACATGTGCAATTTGACCTGTTGACCCCGGGTGAGACCCCATGCAGAGGGGATATATATTTGGGGTAAAAATAATACAATTTACACATAATAGGGGAGCCAGCCGACCAGCCTCAACGTAGGTAAGCGCGTATTCAAATAGCAAACTCTCTACCAGGGGAGGTATTACACAATGCATCGCGCAATGTCCGATAGATCGATATTGGCCACCGGTTATGAATACCAAGTACCGAGCTATTCCGGTCACTTACATTTTTTTACGTCGATTTTTTCTTCATCCATTTCTCATTTTTTTTCCCTCTAACATCCTACTTCTGCCGCAAAAGAAAATAAAGGAACAGAAAAAAAACAGTAGCAAGAAGGTAAAAAAAAAAAATGGATTAAAAAATACGACAATCTTTCCCAGGGAACCTTGAGTTTCTCACGAATTTCCGAACAAAGTTTCACGTCAGCTGTTAGCCATGAGCATGAGAAAAACGGCGGGAAAAAAAAAATTAAATAAACGAAGTGCGAATCGAGGTATTGTATATATACATATATATCAATATCGCGGCCGATCTGATTCGGTACACGACGTAGGAGGGTTAATTCTGATAGCGTGATAGATCGACGGTTGATCGTCTTATCTGGGTATAATCGGTGAATCGGTGATTGTTGTACCGTTGTACGACAGACACCCACGTAACTGAGCGAGTCGAAAAATCACGGCGGCCGTTTGTCGGAATCGTCGGAGAGTCTGACATCGGGCACGCACACACGGTGAGTTATACAGAGATAGTTGGTTAGAACATGAAAATAGCCCCGACTCCCAACATCCGTTGGGGGGTTGCGCGTGCCGCGACGTTAGTTTCCAGCTCATCGGACCCTCGGCAACATCGAACCTATTTTTATTCCAACACCCCCGAGAGTGTTGCGTCTAGGCGCGCGAGCCCTCGGACCGTACGGAGACGAGAACCATCCTTTTTTCGTCCAGCTGCATCTCCGTGCTAAGCATTTCCATCACTCGAACGAAGGCGAACACGAGAAGTGAAAACGTAACTGAACCACCGCGATGCGCGTACGATATCATCAATGAAAAGTTGAACAATTATGTTTGTACAACATCACGCGCTCAGAACATCGCATAAATGTTGGGTAAACTTTGACGTCGGTCAAGGTTCTCCGCAATAAATACGGGGTCAAAGGTCACCGCTAGGAACCTGCGGGTACCGACGTGACACGGATATCGTGGAACGTCACCGCGTTCCTGGATTTCTCGAGTCGTATAGGTTCCACACGTGAACCCGTGGATACGCGTACATGTATGTATGTAACGTATCGTGGCGTGTTACGTTATCTCTCGTCGTTTGTCATTTGCGTTTATTTTCCGCGTGCAAGGAACTTTCCTCGGTATATCGGTATTGTATAACAGGACACACGTATTCTACAAGGACACGAGCGGGATTTCGATCGTAACACTCCCCGTAGTGTTCCCTCTTCTTCTTTTTGTTCTCCTTGCGGATATCCATGATACAAACAGCTATTCTAGTTTTATCTACTATTTTCCAAGCTGCCACCGGCAGCGATCACCTCGGTTCATAGTTTAGTGGCGCGCACGCCAAACTACCGCGCCCCCTCCCCCCCCCCTATCCGCGGTGCACGTGGCTCTTCGCAGTCACGTCTGAAGGTATTGACCGGTGGCCCTCTTGGCACAGAACGGTACCAAGGCCCACCTTCAACCCTCTCAACCTGTTCCACCCCTAGCCAACCCCTCGCAAACCTTTGGCTATCTCTGGCTGGCACCGACTATCGAACAAACTCAAACTGACCAGTAGTCACGATATCCCGAACGGAGACTACTACAGGGTGGCACTAGCCGTGTCGATGGACTTTACGGCGTTGGCCGAGTCTCGCGACCTCCCCATATACCTACGCGTTCCGTCGATCGACGCTTTATTATAATCGTATACAGTTTCTCCGCTGATAATTTGGGTATTCGAAACTCCGATTACCAAACCATTCGCAAATGAAAATTATGTTTGATCAAGTGGGGCTGGTCTACGCTAACGAGCAATTAGGCATTGTTTATTTATTTCCGTTGTTTGAATTTTCAAATTTATCAGCTGAAAAAATTCACCCAACGAACCAAACTCCGTGACCATAATAGTTTGGAAAATATTATTCCAATACCGCGTGAATACTTTGGTGTGATATTCACGTGGATCCCATTAACGCGTGTCCTTGCATCTCAAAAGTTTTCCACCTACTGCTGCGATTAGTTTATGATTGTATAGCTCGCCGTTAGCGACTGTGATATTATCAGACCTCTGTAGTTCAGCTACAGCCCAATACCTAGGTTATTCTCAATCGCAATCGGCGGTGTTTGAAAACCGGAAGAGAAAAAAAAAAATCAAGTTCGACGAATGATACGTACCGCGAAACTCGTGAGGAGACACGTGAACATGAAAATGAAAATCATGGGAACATTAGTGACAACGTAAGTCTGGGCTAAGCGACGTACGGGTACGGAATATAATTTTGTAAAGACGTCGAGCGTCGTGGGCATCGGTCTTTTAAAATCCGTCCTCGGTCTACGACAGTTGCGCGAAAGAAGAGCTGCTCGAGGGGCCCCGGTTGGTGGGGTCGAATTTTCGGGGTCCTTTTAGCCCGGCTCCTCTCACACAGCCCCGAACGGAAAAAGGGTTTATAAAAAATGATCAGCCCAGGATCTGAGATATAAAAAAAGATTCGTCCCCCAGGCCGAGCCTGACCCAGCCGAACGTATCCATCCTTTCCTTGGGGTACGATGCCGATGCCGCTGAGGGTTTTTGCAGCTGTCCCATACGCGGCCGGATGGGTGTCCGATCCGTGTGCCACGAAATAAAAGGATTTGGCTGAGTCGAGACGAACGTTTTTACCGTATAGCCTGCGTGGTTCCTCCTCGATCGCTCCCCCCCTCCCCTCCCCCCTCGACTACACACCCCGTCATCGCATCCTGGCCGAATTCACTCCGGAGGACCTGCGATCCTTCGTCCCATTTCGACCTGCCCTTCGCATACCCATAAAGTACTGCTTCTCCTCTGTTACACCTGAGATTCTTTTATACCGAACTATACCGACCTTAGCCCAATTTTTTCAATCGTAGTAAACCCTACCGTACGTAGGTACGCGTATTCAAAGTATGTAAAGGTTTGATCCCGCTACGCTGACCGCATACTGCACAGGTGCTTTGTTTTTTGTTTTTTTTTTTGTTCAACTATGACACCTAAAATAAAAAAAACTATCAACAGCGAGATGAATCAAAACTCGGAAAAGTTATCAAATTTTCTGAAGTTACGACAAAACTTTGTTCAGGTAGGTACCTCCCTAGGGCGAGTCCTTGCTTTGCAGGGTCAACCGGTCACCTTTGTGTATTCCCGTATTTGTAAAATTTGGAAAAACGTCCTTTCGGAACGATCCTCACGCTTTTAGGAGCATGTTCTTGTCAAACGGGATTATGTCACATGGTCTAGCACTCTGAACTCAAATGGCTATTATTCGTAAATTTGCAGCGAAGAAAAGAAGGAAAGGAAAATCTAAGAAAATCAGAACTTGCCCGGATAATCTTCTATGGATCTATGCCTCTCTGGAATCGATCCTCGGATGCGGATAAATCGTTCTATCAACTAAATGTCCTATGGGATTACATCACCGAATCTTTGAATTGAAATTTTCTAGATCACGAACCCGAAGAAACTTCGATTGAACCGAATGAGAGATTTTTTTTCTGTCGCATCGGCGACAGTATCGGATGAATTCTCTCTCATTTTCACCTTCGTTCTTGTTTTACAAACACCTCTGCGATGGTATAATTATCGCAACGTGTCCTTGCCTCGTTATACACCTAAATGTGTATCAAGCATATTCGGATCGAACGTCCATATTATTTGTTGTCCCAATTTTGGAAACGAATTTACGACGTAGGTTTGCTGGATATTCTTCAAACATTTACGTAAAACATATATTCGCACGTGTTGAATAACGATAAAATAATTCTCCAAACTAAAACAAACAAAAAAATAAAATAAAATAAAAAGGACAAAATAAGAGTTGCGCAACAACGGTAGAAGTAGATTCGCGGGATCGCATAGGAATTAGCTTCGTTACGGTTTTCTTGAATTTAATAGAATAATTCTCACCGGGGAGTCTATAAATCGCAAGCCGTGATATGCTACCATACTATACCGCCGCTGCTGCCGCTGCTGCTGTTGCACCGGGGTAAAAAATAATTTATTACATTATTAGTGGGTACACATCCTATCAACCGCCCGCTTTTCCCACGACTCCAGAAACGCTCAACAATTCAGCCGTGCGCTTTACCTAGCGAATAAATATCCTCGCAGTGCAGGAAATGTGAAGTGGAGAAAATTACCCATCAACAAATTGTATCACTGATACCGTGGATAACGTATATTCATAAGATCGATCGTGTTACGACGCTGCGGAATTGTTGAGAACGAACGAAAAAAAAAACTTTTCGAACAAAAATTCGAAATAAGCCGACTTTGAATAATACCTGAACACACATATTTGACGATTCGTCACGTGGTCAATATACTATTTGACGCACGTGTAAAACTAAATTTCGTACAAATGTTCGTTTCATTTTGTTCGTTTGGTTTGGTTTGTTTGTTTTTTTTTTTTTTTTCTACTTTTCATTGTGCGACATCTGGAAGAGTGCGAATCGTAAGGGAGTGTGACGGTGGTGGAGCCGCATTTATAGCTGAATACGGGACGAATTTTACCGTTTTCATACTCGCGTATCTTTATACCGTAGGTGTACCGTGCGTCAAAGAGCTGCGACCGAGTTCACGCGTATTTCTCCTAGTCCAGTTTTATTATAATTACGAGCCTTACGTAAGTGTGTGTTTGAACACGTGTTATCATGAAATATAGCGCTGTTTGTACAATTGTTTGCTCTTGTGTCGCCTCTGGTATGACCACGAGCAAAAATTCCGAGGTGATGAAACGCTCCTGGGATTTCAGAATTAAATTTATTATACACCCGCGCATTACACCGCGCTAGCGGTGGTTAACGTTTTAGATATCTAAAAGTTATAGCCTCGTGGCCTCATTGCTGCCTCTTTTACCTCGACTTGTTTTTCTATATCTACGTGTATACGCTTTGCGCGATTCGCCGCCTCCCGTATTTACTGGATGTTTAATATTTGCTCGGATTTATAATCACCGCGTATACACTGGTATCAAACCTGTACAGCGATGCTCCGATTCGACCCTTCAATTAATTCACATAACTCGAATTGAATGTATTTGAAATTCTGTAGGGAAAAACAACAAACCCCAAACGCGTTGCTTTATTTTTGGGTTTTTTTTTTTTTTTTCATTCGGAAGCGTGCCGTTTTCCGTACGCCGGATTGCGGTGCATCAGGCTCAACGCATCGGCTCGTTGGGTAAAAGGGCCGGTGCCCTTTCCGGTGTCGCTTGAATTGCATACGAGCAGGCGGAAGTTTCGATGGGATAAATATCATTCCGTTTTAATTAGGGACAAACCGGACCGTTTCGCGATATTCTAGCGATGCGATACGGAGCGCGGACGGGGGCGGGGGCGGGAGAAGGGAGGTGAATTTATATCGCATACGTCATAAGCTTATACATAAACTGAATACCGAAGAGTTTACGGTGAGCTGTAAGTCCAAGTATTTTTCATTGCGTAATATTGACTCGGAAAATATTAGTCACCTTGTAATTTGTATATCCCTGGCTCAATCGCGATGTAACAAAAGTAACGTTTAACACTTCGCGTTGTGATATGAATTTCGGGAATAAATTCGTAGAGCTATTGTGGATGCTGTTTCACGTTGAATGAATACTCGTTCGATTCTCTACGCGACGTCGATTTCAAGAAGTACAGTCGTGTTAGTTTCTTTTATTTCAGAAGCCAACTGGCGTAATTCATAAATTCATAAATTAGATACAAAGTAATCACAGGTGATATCGAAGACCGATTCTAAAATTGTTACCCAAATAACACGCCGAGTTTCCCGAGAGGCACCTAACAAGAGTGCACAAAAATATTTCTCGCCAAGATTTATATTTCTCTGTTGAAAATTATTTCTATTTTCATTCGTTCCGCGATGATAAAAAAAAAAAAAAAAATAATGGGCGAGCGATTACGAATTCTGGATGACTTCAACGCACGATTTGATAAAAGTAACGTATACGCGGTGAATAATTGAATGTGCAAGGAAATCCATCGTAACGGTATACCGCAAATGAAATTGTTGAAAATTCTGAAAAAACAAAAATCGGTAGTAGACGAAAAACCTGAGAAAATTGATAATGCGATAAAACAATTATTGTAAACAAATGAGGTTTCGAACAACTCAGGGGGTTGGAAAGGTAATCTCACACACTCTGGTGTAGCGACCCTGAAGCTAGTAACGGAAGATGAAAACCCGGTTGGCACATGCGCCAAGGGTTGGAGAAACCTTCCCTATCGATCGTTCGTTTCGGCGAGCTGTTCGCCGTCATGGAGCAAACTCCGGTTGTTGGCTCGTAATTTCGAGGACGTGTGTGAACGGTTCTGCGTATTGGTCCTGTGGCTAGGCAACCCAAGTTACACAAGATTATACGAAGAGCCAATAGGAACGATCCAAGAGGCACCCCTCAAAGGCATATCTCAATGCTCGCCCTGAGCCCGAGTCTCTCAAAGAGGATTAGAATGCCTTCCACTCCGAGATACCTTACAACCTTCTACCCCGAAGGAATAGCTTAGATAGGTACTATAGTAGATGCTCGGAGCTGCACAATCATCGAACCAAGTATTACACATTCTTTCCAAGAACTCGCTCCGGGAGCCTTGTCAATTTATTTCCCGTACGTACGAAAAAGACTAACTTTGCTTTGATGTCGGTATAGATTCCGGGGGGGGGGGGGGGGGGGGGGAGGGCGGCTGGGATCATAACTTGTCGAGCTCATCCTGACCGATAATTGCTTGTGTATTCGTAGGTACGTTATTTTCAATAATTACTTTTCCGGCTTTTCAATCTCGCACGAATCGCAATCGTATCGAAAATCCAGATCGAATCGGTATTCGAAGAACTGTGCCAATTTCTTCGCACCGTAAATGTCGGGGGTTGGAGTTGAAACGAGTCAGCGCTCATAGAAATCGCGGTACGCTCATTGTCACACGTCGCATTCAATCCGATCGTGCGTGCAGAGGAATCGAAAAGAAAAGTAAGCATAGCCGTTCGTTAATTGGCGCGAGTAACGAATCGCGGTGTAATTTTTAAAGTAGTCGTACATAACGATAACACGTCGAATAACAAAATTTCCGTCCACCTCTTGCAGTTGAATAACTTTAATAAATTTAACAACGAAAGTCTCATCGCCTCATAAATCCCCGCGAGTTCACTTTCCGTACTTTTCACCTAGTTGGCGCGCCGCCAGAAGTAAGGAGAGAAAAAAGCAAAGGAGAGTGAGGTAAAGATGAAAAAAAAAAGGAGAAAATGATGTAAAAAAAAAAAAAGGAATATACTCCCAAGAACTTTCTCGGTAAACGCGAGAGACGTCGGCGTCCCCTTTAAGAAGAGTGACGTCACCTGCACCTCGTTTTCATTTTATCGAATAGAGAGATTATAGACGGAAAGATAAGTGAAACGAGTGGAAAAAAGACGATATTGATGCTGCAGGTGAGAGAAAAAAAAGGTGAACAATAAATCCACAGCGTAACTAGCCCCGTAATTATTTTCCGCCTTCCGTCACGATAACGGAAACTTTTGACTTCCGGGGCGATTCGGCAGTGTCCGGTATTAAATGGACATTGAAATTTGGACCTGCGCCCTCCGGGTCTGCCGGTCATTCTAAACTCCCATTGGCCCTCGTCGACCATTTGGGCGGACCTGCGGCCTGACAATGAGCCGAAAAGGGTTGCCTCGCACGTTACGTACGCGTTCAAAATTATCATTATCATCGTTCCCCGGAATCCTCGCGAGGACCGTAGCGAGTACCGCCGATCTACACGTTCTTCTGCACCGAACATAAGTAACTGCAGTAAAGTAAAAGCAGCTGCATCAGTATGGTAAAAGCAGCGGTAGAAATAGTATGAGGTAAAGAGACAACGAGCGGAGACCGAGGGTGGGTTCAGAGTCCGCGTGACGCCCCTAAGAACCCACGGGAAAGCCGGTGCTGTTTTCCCCGCTTACGTTCGACTCGCGAGTTCTGGTGACTCTGGCCGACGTGGAGGGATGAGGGTCACCCCCTCGCTACCACCCCGCGAATGGCCGAGCCGCCGAGCCGCCAAACAATCGATATATGCGCTCAAAATGGCCGCCGGCCCGCCACCCACCCCCTACCATACACCCTCGTCCCTCGTCCTCTCATACATGTCCTCGAAGGCTCTCCAGCGCAGAGGCCTAGCGATTCTCTCTCTCTCCCTATCTCTCTCTCTCTCTCTCTCTCTCTCTCTCCCTCTCTCTCTTGGATCCGCATTGCGTGTGTGTACAACGCGCCCATACCCCCATAACTTTCGTGGGTGTGTTACACGTTCGGGATCGCCCATACATGTGTCCGTATACCTATGTATACATGGAATACCTCGGTTATGTGCCGGGGGATCGGGGGTGCGTGGGCGTGGGCGTGTTGTACGAGGCGCGTGTATCAAGTGTAGTCAACGTAGCTCGAGGGTTTCAAGTTTAATGAATGCCGGAAAGGCTGAGGAACTTCACCCCGATGTCTCTAGGTGTACAGATACATACCTATGCACACGTACATAGGTATGCGACGTTTGTACGTGTACAGTTTGCATTATACATGGAGGTATATGATGTGCGTAAGTATGTGCGACGGTAACACCATGTAACGTGCATGCACGTATATGTATATGCGATGGGAATTCGGAGTAACTGTTTGTGCGTGAGTTAAATTCTGAGGACGATTGGGAATTGAATCTTTGGAACAAACGGTGGGATCGAGCATCAGCTCTTCGTCTTCTCTTCGATATATATATATGTATATATATATATATATATGTACATATATACGTACAGTCGGAACAATGAGAACATGTCGGGCCGTGACCCGTGAATCGAGGAGAGCACTTCGTTTTATGTAATATACAGCGTATATAATGTATTCGCCAAGCTCAATTCTTCGCAATATTCTTATACAAGAGCATCGATGCAGATATAACAAATACGTTATCTCGTTATTATTTTTCAACCAGTTCGCTAGCGCTGCGATCTTACAAAATCTCTGCGTCAATCTTCTACAAATTTATGTAGCAATGAAGATCCCAAATTCACGTGAAAACTGTTGGCAGAAGTCAACGGATTAGATTGCACCCTTATAGAGCTACTTAAAGTAAATTACACGCTCGCGCCCACGTTCGAAACATTCCATTTGAAAATGCAAATTTGATTGTCAACGACATAGCCGCGAGTAATTCTCGTCCGCCCAATTATACAAAAATATCTGAAAAATTCTTCCGTCTTCTTCGGTACGTGTGAACGCGAATCCGCACAGTCGTCGAGCGTTTTAGTCGTAAATTGAAAGTGTGGCGACAGATTTTCGAGTACACTTGCTGAAAAACCGAAGTAGACGGTATCGAGAGGAATAAGAACGTGCGCCGAGAGTCGACGCGATATTTTTCATTCGCAAGCGGGGCGGGCGGAGTTTCCGTTGCCATCGAGGTAAAAATTAAACCGCAGCTACCGACGATGACTGCAGTTATGACGATTGGGTCACGCGGTGTCTACCGGAGATTAATCCGGCTGGTCGGCCGCATCTCGAATGTATCATTGGGTTTTTTATTGTACGTGGAGACGTTTTATTGAAACATTATAGCGTTATCAGAAGTCGGAAGAAAGAGAAAGTGGGGCGAGCGAGCGTCGGCTTTGAGAGGGAAGTTTTCTTAAGTGTTCTTAATTAGAAGAGACCTGTTGCTTCGGAAAAAACGAGGTCAGGGCTGACGCCGCTCAGGACGTTGCTACCGCCACTGCTACCGACGCCTCCGCCTTCTCCATCCCGACCGACGCCAACCCAACCCCAGACTTACGAGAGTCATTATTTTCTTCTTATTATTAAGATTCCATGGAATATTTAACAGGTTATACTCGACACCGACGTAGTATATTCTCGTAGTAAACGCCGAGGGGGACGGAGAGAAAAAAAAAAAAAAGATGTCTTTTTGCATTGTGGTCTCCGGGACTTGAATGAACTCGAAAAAAATTTCGTACCGCGGAACTCGCGATTTCTTTTACATTCTTCTCATCTCGTAATTGGTTACCGAAGAATCTTCGGTAGACGAATTGAATCGGTGATTCGTCGAAGATTTTCAAAACCGCGTTTAATATTGAAAAAGATTTCGGCGTTACGTGAAATGTACAATATGATTATGCTAAACGTCACCCAGCTGTTTCCGTTCCGTAGTCAGGTATAGAGCGACGTAATATTATATAGAAGAAGAGAAAAAGGTGAACTTTTACCGATACACGACAGAGGTGAATAACTAGCGTAGTATGTAACGGTTTTCCGTGACCTCCATCGGGAAAAAAATTTGAATATCGATTCCTATTGAACGCTATCGAAGGGTTGGAAATTCCTTTTGACGAGAGGGTTACGATTTGAATATTCAAGGGGTAACTAGGTATCTTGGAACCCCGTCCCCATTTTTTATTTGTATACTTCGTACCGTATTGTTCGCTACGGGAAAACCTAACACCCATTTTCAACCCCTGGGCTATTCCGCCCATTATTGACGTAATCAATGTTATTGTAAATCTATTCGATTCCGAGTCTTGCGAGCTGATATATCGCCTGCATCGGCGAAAAACTACGAAAAATCATACCAGACGCGATTACGCGGGAATCAAATTCAAAATCAATGCTCGAATTCTCTGCATTTTCCGCTTCCGTACGGCAGCGCGTGATTTGCTGTAAGGATTCGCATAGGCCGCCGTGCGTTTCCGAATCCGTGTGAATGCGCAATTTTTCAATCGGTATTTTTAAAGCTCGCCGGGGGTTTGAAAATTTTATGAAAATCGTATACGGAACGACGAGTGCAGAGAGTGTCTTTTCGATGTTGATAGACGAACTCCGATGATTGGGGTGAGCCGCGGACGTCGACCGGATGGGTTATACAGGCCGTCTGAGCCCGAACCTCGTCCGTCGGGTGTTGGAGAGCCCTAGAAAATAACGCACGCTATCTCCAAATCAACCCATCGAGGGCCACTCGAAGATAAAAATCAAATTCTATACCCCGAAAGGTGCGAAAGTGGTCCGCATGGGTGACCTTATTGTTAGTCGCACTGACGTCTTAACTAAGTCCTGCTCGTGCACGTACGTTACACTGTATATATATGCGATGCGTTGCATTTTATACATAAATTCGTTACAAAAGGAAAGGGTTTACAATTTTCGGAGTCCGGTACCGAAATTTTGCATCTGTTACAAACGCACGGTACGTGACAAAAAACATTTTCGCGGTTCATCCCCAACGCTGTGTACAAAAACAATCGCATCGGTGCGGATACCATCTAACGTGTCCACGTGAAAATTATTACTCCTTTTGTACAGTTTCAGAAAATAAAGTCACAAGTGTCAGTCGAGTAATCAGCTCGACTAATTTTTCCCGATCATCCTCAACTAAATAAAACATTCAGATCCGCTTTCAACTCCGCTAGTGCGAGAATGACGTGTAAGTTTAACGTATATCCACGATGAGATGCTCGATCGTATATCAATTTCATTTCGACTCGAATTTGTTTTTGTTTTTATTTTTTTTTCAAACGCGGTTACATTTTTCACGTACGTGGCGTATGTGAAAATATATTTATCGTTCGAACAATATCCCGATCACTGGAATATTGCAATTGTCTCGTGTTGGCATAACGTACAACAAGTACCAACAAATATCGAGGCGTAATGTGGAAGCAATGAGGGTATATAATATAACCGCAATCCGATCACGAGGACTGGTGAAAAAGGTTCGTCGAATAATGGTGAATGGCATCGAACGTGACTTTTATACGGCACAACAAATGGTGCGCCGGAGTTTTCGAAAGACCATTAATTATTCTCTAACGCGTATAACTTCGTGAGTGAGCGGGTAGCGGTGAGCTAACGTCCGTGTCCTTATGAAAATGATATTAAAATCGGGAATATCGTCGCGGCGACGTTAAAACGAACCAATAACCATCACCGCTGCAGGTCTGAAAATGATGAAAATATTAAGCCCCCCCCCCCTACCACACACGGGGCCCCGTAGTCTCTGATTTTTCTTCCCTCTTCTCCTAGCCATTTTTTTTATTCCTTCTCTCTCGGTCCGACTCAGGTAGATCCGCATCGGGCCCGAGTTTCCGCTGCTCTTTATAAATTCGCGTTTTCCATACGTGCGTGCGTATGCGGCATGCGTGTGCATTCGTAAACCTCGTTCGTATAGCTGGCCCCACCTGGGCCCTGAAGCATATACACGACGGCAACGGGGTTGCGCGGGTATTGGTGTTACGCTCTACACACGCGGATGCACCGACGTCACGCATGTTTTATATTCAGGAATATGTTAACCCTTTTAGTTAGTCTTTGATTTGGCACTGTGACGGCAAGAGCTACTCTCATCGAAGTCTACCACGTTTGCAACGAACTCCGCTTATACCACACCCCGTAACACTGGAACGAGGTAAAATTTTTCACTTCATTCGATTTTCGGAGCAAAAAGTTCACTTTTCAACGCGTCGTATATCATACGAACGCAACCTTTGACCCGTTCACTTTACACGTAAAGAAATCGACTGTGCGGTAAACATCGCTTTACATATAACTGTCAAACACCTATGTGTATACGCATACGTGCAACTATAAATAATTATACATACGGATGTACGTATAGGTATACGTCGCGAATCGACCAACCTAGATGTTACACGCGCAAATATTACTTCAAAGATAAGTATAAATAAAGGTGGGTAGAATTTACCCCGCGAGTTGAACTCTACAATTGTATGTAAGAAATGCACGTGCTCGCATTTCATATTTAAACGGTACGGAATTTCACCCACGGTTTTTCTGAATAGACACGATGTCGCGGTTATAAATATTATTTTTTTTTTTTTTTTCGCGAATATACGTATGTTTTTCATCATGTATAATTCCTCGAACAGATAGCGTCGTACATTCGCGGGTACAGTTATATATCTTTCGGGTGCAGGATGCGTGAAATTTTTCGAATATGTAGGAAAAAATTTTTGGCGACGGTTCTCGTTTTCATTTTTGTCACTGAACCGCGTAATGCGACCTCGGAAAATAAACCTTACAACCCCTGAAACTTTTTTTCTTTTTGTATATCTACACGGTAACAAAGTTATACACATATTTGCAAAGTATAACGTTGGATACGGCTAAAAATGTAAGTATAGTATTTTCAAAAAGGTAACCGAGTATACGCAAGTAATTCTCGAAAAGTATAGAAAACATTAGAGGGAGAGGGCATACCTGTACGAAGGTAGCTATTCGAATGTGCGTATCACGTGTATAAAAATATGGTGTGTTGAGAATCGTATGTTATTATACTTCGTCGTGAGTACACGAAATGTGTGGAAAACAATAAAGTAATAAACGAAAACGATATTGAGCCACGGCGCCGTCCGTAATAACCGTCTTCTATAAGTTACTACCCGAATCTCTCGCCTGCACGATCGCGTTCAAAATGGAGGCGTTAGTTGTAAAATTTTCATTGGCATTGCCGGCCAGCGTTAAACTACCTTGAAAATCTATTATAACTGTGGTATAAAGCGTTTTATTTATTACAATACCGGAGAACTACCACATTCGCCGTTCAAAACTGATATAGAGCCGAGGCTTTCGCCGCGCGGCTTTCCTATGTATGCGCGAGAATAAAAGCTGTAAGACTAGAGAGAAGAATTTAACGGTTCTGTGAAATATTTCTCCTCGAAAAGCGTGTTACAGGTTATAAAGTCGGTTTATGTTTTCCTTTTGGCCGTACGATTCCTCGCGAGTAATTTGTATTGAGAAGAGAATTGCGAAAACAAAGTGGGTGAAAAACCTGCAGCGAACCCAACGACGGAGCGTCGCGACGCCCTCGTATCGCACGGTAAACGCTGCAGTCTGCGACGGCCGGCACGGGCCAAAATGGCGACTTATCGCGGAATTGAAAGCCCGCTCGACCCTTCTTCAACCTTCGGAACCCCGACCCCGTCGCTTCGGACCGTCGAATTCATCGAGGTACGAAGCTGTCCCGCTGCGAGGCAGTTGACCACTGGTCAGTTTTACTTGACCGTTAATAATCCGATTGGACGAACGATCAGGAACTGGAACGCAACGCGAGCGTTTGTTCAACGAAAGGGAAAACTCAATTACGGAACAATAATATCGACGCAAATTTTGCCGCGGGCCATGCGGTGTGCCATTTTGTAAAGTTTCGTGAAATTTTCGATTTTCGATGAGCTGCGCGAGATTTCCGCGAGTAAAATACCGATCGAAAAATGACGCGCAGGTGATTACGGATAGTTGGCCATAGCCGATGAATTTAGTCGTGAATAATGAATAGTCGAAAATTTGTTTTGATATCGTGAAAAATATGCGGGACGCGTAAAGCGCCGATAAATTATCGTCATCCCTTCGTCCGGCATGTGATGCGGTACGCGTGCCGCTGGGAGGAGTGATTCGACCGCTTTTGGGTCGACCAGGTCGACTGAGAAGTGAAAAATCCGGTTCGGCGGTCAATCTGGGGGTCATCCCGCTCGTGCCCCGACTAGGTGCGGGGTCGGGGGTCAGTCCAAACAACCACTCTCGGGTCACGCAACTGCCGCGCGTGCTTCTTTGATTTATGGACTACGAATAATTTCCCGGTGAAGAACGACCGTTTAATTTGTTGCAGTCGTTCCGCGGAAATCCGTCGAAATTGCCTCCGACATCCAGTGCAGCCGTTACGTAAATGTTGCACTTTAGGTGCGTCTGCGTAATATCTATACACGGTGTAGTAGGGCGCAGAGAGGAAATTCTTTCGTTTCCTTTCGAAATTATCGGTCACTTTCCTAGTTCGTTCGAAAAGTGGAATACCAAAAAAACTCACTCGATGGCAATTGTATGTACATAATTTGAAGTCTTCGTGTACGCAGAGACGCAGTACCGGTAGATTATTCATGTCCTACCTACGTTACGGTACGCGACAATGAGTCGTATGACTTAACGCGCATATTACTGTCGATTGTTGCAACAATGTGCGGAATCATGTCGAAGCGAGACCAAAGCCAAATCGACGTAAATTGGCGTCAGCTACCATCCGCGTCCCGCGGGTAAAACCGGGACGCCGTACAAGGCGAACTGCAGAATACGCTAAGTCGCTGGCAAGCAATTCCAAGCTCTCTATCCAGCTACACATGCATACGTACACGTACGTGCACCTAATGCCTGTACATACGCGATACCCGTACATATACGTACGACGTATATACATCTCGGTGTACATACCTATCTTCTCTGTATCGTCTGCCAAGCCAGCAGAACCTGCACCCGGATCCTTGCGGAAGACTTGTGTGTTCGGGCCGAAGGAAAGGGACAAGAAAGTACGCGTATGTCTGCATACTATATCAGAGGACATAGGTGCGCGCGCGTATCTGTGGCACAGGTATATGAATGCGAGCTTAGAAGCGCACGGTGTTGTATCTACCATATAATACCTTATACGTTCGCCGTTACGTGTGTGGGGGAGTGTACCTCGAACCCGTATTACCTCGCGCAACGTATTTATATATCAACGACGAGGAGATATATATATAGGGGAGGGTAGTTTTCGCATGCCCGGCCCCCGGCGACCCGTCGGTAGCGAAACTGGTAGCGAAGTCACGGGGCCGATCGCGAATGACGAACAATCTATCGTATATAAAGAGGAGAACGGAGCAACGGGTACAGAGTAGGTACCAATGGTATTAGGAAACAACGGTTGAACGCGTAGTCGCGGGCGACGGAATTTTTTGCCGCAAATCATCGGATGCTACGGAACGACTACACAATCGCAATTCAGTCCGGTTACCAGGAGTTACGCCGGAAGTCGAGGACTGCCGAGCTACTCGTTTCTCCGGGTACCGTTGCGAACCAGCTACCACGCGCTTGCTGCATTGTATACCTCGGATATACGTACGTATCCGCGATGTGGTACACGTGTGCGCGTTATTTGGCCTCGGAGACTACGGGGTCGCACCCGCAACGAAGGCGGACTTACACGTATATAACTTCGAAACTGCTTCGCTGGGTAGAGAAGTCCTTATTGACTGCCGGTGGTGGGCTTCGGGGGTATACGTAAGGCCCTTCCCACACGCCCTCCGGTACTCCGAGGTTGCCTAGGCAACTTCAAATTAATTTCAAACATAGAACGAAACAATACGCGGCTCCGCTGCCGTTCCAGTACGAGCTACTCGTACCGGAACCTTTACCGAAGCTCCATCGGCTCATTACTGTTTACACGTACGTACAGGTATACGACTGTCTGCAAAACCGCCTCGACGACTACCCGGACTGATCATTTTCAATCTCATATTCCGCCGGTTCGTCCGAACGGTTATTGTGACCAGCGATTCGCGTGCAACAACAGCGGTACGTGCACGCCGAATTTTTTCCGCCTAGGTTCAGTTTTTCGCCTATCGGTGCGTTTTTTTCGGCGTACATTCGGGGATTGATTAACGACGCGATCCCTTCGGGATGTTCGTCAACGGCGGATGCTAGTAGAAACGCTCGGTGAAGAATTCGGTTGTCTATGGACGCGAGAGCCCAGGAGTTCAAAGGTCACGTAAGACCGTCATCCAGATATTTCTAAAGAGTATATTTTAGCCACTAGGATAGGAAATCCCCTCTCGGCAAACCGAGATGGTAACCATGACGACCACCACGTGACGTCACCACCCACCACCATTCCTGAAACAAATGAAGCCAGCGCCGTTGCTCGCCTCCGCGTTCAGCTCCTTTGCCTCATGCGAAGAGAAAGAGAGAAAGATGGATGTATAGGTATGGAGCCGCGGTTGTACGTACGTACGTACCTATATACTCTGTGCATGCGTGTATAGGTATAAGGGAAGGAAGGACGAAGGACTACCGCGCGTCCCGGTGCTCGTTCTCCCTGAGGGGTGAACTCTGGGAAACTATTGCGTCTTGTGTCATCCTGTGTGTAAGATACACCTATACACATACCCATGTACATGCATTCGTATACCAGCTCACACTCACGTCTTTTGCCTGTACACGCGTGTGTATATATATGTATACATTTTACCTACGTAGGTGACACTAAGACGTTTCAGTTAGGGAGAGAAATATGGACAGCTTCGAGATGAGAGCATCCTCCCCCGTTTGTGCTTCGCAATCCCGATGCTTCGCCACAGGACTCCTCCCGCCTCTTGGTTCGCGCGGTACCAACCCCCAGTTTCCTACCTCCAACCTCCGTTATACACCATCCATCCAACATCCAACGTCGAGCGTCGAGCTCCGAGAAGAAGCCGCCGGGATTTTCGCCATCAACATCGTCGACAAGAATTCAATTTCTTAGTTGCTCGCTCCTCGGTTGACTTGCCGCGATTTCTTTCACAAAATCCAACCGTCTAAGGTCTTCGATGTACACACGCGTATTGCTCCACTTATGTTCGTGTATAACAGGTTTTATATACAAATGTACAATGGTTTAAAACACGCGCGATTCTTGAAACTTGAGTGACTGTCGAATATATGTCGTTCGATTCGACGACAATTTATATCAGATCTCGTACCTCAGGTTATACACGCCATTGACGCACACATCTTCCTGCAGATAGGGCTTCTCCGTCGCGTTGCTTCCCTCCGCTGACATAATGTCAGGAATCGAATGTAGGCATAGAGGTATATACTGTATGTATATCGGTACCGCAGTACGCGTGTATACGTAAGTCTTCGCGACTCTCAAATTCCACGGTTACGTACGATCGCAAATTTCGTTTCATTTCAGACTCGTCTATATCGTCTGCGTTAATTAATGAGAAAATTAATTGTTTTCACCCGCACTTGATTAATTATGTCATTCGCGAGTGAATATTATCAATATACATACACCTTGTTGTATATGATCTGTGAATAGGGGGAGAGAATGAAAAAATAAAATCGGATTTCCATCAGGGCAGCGCGCAGCGAAATCAGTGTCGTTGGACCTTCAGAGGGTATAGACGACTTTCGAAGTATTATCCTCCCAAATTGGTTATTTTCGGTAAATACTATTTTGAAAAGCCAATATAATGCTGTTTTTCCATTGTGCTTCGTCACCCGAATGTTTTTTTTCTCTCTCTCTCTCTCTCTCTCTATTCTGTCACGAATTATTTTTTTTTTTCCCCCTCGCTTCCGTTTCGCTCTTCGCAATATGCGTGTATATATATATATATATCTATATAGGTTCCCCTCCAACAGACGTAATCCCGAAAACGACACAGGTGAAGCTTTTTCAAAAAATCACCCCGAATCGCGTCAAAAGGCTTATAGGGCTGCTGGATGGATACCTGCCACTCCCTTTTCTCTGCATCCCTTCGCGTGTTGTACACCTATGTATTCCTTCCCTCGTATCTATGTAAAATATATGGATGTATACTGGAGTCGCGAAAGGGGAAACTTTGGCGGCAGGTAAAAATAACCAAAGTCTAGTTTCGAGTGACACCGAGAGTGTGTACTCAAAAAACAGTTATAATCGAATCGTCCCGTCGGTACGGCGTATAATACGAAAAATCTCCCCAAGTCCAAGGCAGGCGATCTTCTTCTTGTGAAACCTCGTCTTCCTCTTCCTTTTTACTTTCGTCCATTTATTTTATTTCGCTCGTAGTTTTTTTTTTTTTTTGGTTAAAATTGACTCGAGAACGCTCGTATAACGTTCGCAGGTGCGTTGTACAGAGGAGTTAGAAACTCTTTTTAAGAGTCTAAACTGTGAAGAGTCCGTGCAGGAAAGACGACGGTGAAATTTGAATAAAGAATATAAAAAAAAAAAAAAAAGGAGAATATAATGATAAGGAAAAAGTAAAAAAAAAAAAACCGTGGAGGATGGAAAAATAAGAAGAAATAAATAAAAAATGAAAGTTGGCAAAGTTTTAACTCTTTCGCGGAGCTATGCTATACCGCGTTCTCTTTAAAGTGGGGAACGAACGGGCTGGCTCTCAAAAAGGAACAAAAGAACGTCGACACGTCTTAAACGAACGCGCTACTTGTTGCTTATAGGGGGTGGTGTTACGCCAGTCGAGGGAGAAAAAGGGGGGGGTGAAGAACTGTTTCTCTTTTGTTTTTATCGCGAGGAGCGGTTCGCGGGGCGCGGAAATCGCAATTAAAAATGTAGTTCAAGGTTGGAAACTCGGGGAAAAAGTTTCCTTCCGGCGTTATATACGCCGAGAAAGAAGACTCTTATTGCCGTAGGTACCTACTTGGTTTACACCTCCTCCTCGGTTAGCAGCTTTATAACGGTGCCGCGAAACGACGAGAGAGAGTCAAACGTCGAAACTCGCTGTATCAGCGACGCCTACTTTGTGTTGCCGCTGCTCGCTGCTGCAGGACTCGAAAAACCCGGTTACCGAAGCGAGAGAACGCTGCAGAATTTGTTAAGAGCGATTCCGAAAGAGAGTCAAGCGTAACTATGAAGAATTATGTAACCGTAAAGTTAACGCAGGACGGAGTTATCTCGCTACTATACTATACGCTTGGACTTCGCCGCATTTACTTAAAAATAATGCTCGATAATCGTTATCGTTCGTTGCTTTTTCACGCGTAAAAAAATTTCCGAAAATATACGTACGATGGGTGTGTAAACGGTGACTGCTCAGATTATGCACATCCGTTGATGTGCGTATCGTAGAGCGGAAATCGAAGGACTTCTCCACCTTTGCTCTTTTCACATAACGTATGCCTGCTACGTATCATGTCCCGTTTTATTGATTTATTTTATTTCATTTTTTTTTTCCTCTTTCATATCATCGAATGACGTATCCTGTCTAAGCGAGGGGAATCAGTAAAAAATACAGATGGGCGGGGGGAAGGAATCGAACGTTGACGCAGATCGGTGTAAAAAGGGAAAAGAACGCTTCGGTGCATCGGGATATGAATTTATAATTTTCACGCAACACGTGACAGCGTCCTCGTCCCGCATTGAATTCGATGCCCGCGTCATATAAATCAAAATCAGCAGCATTGTTGAACAAAAATAATAATAATGATAATAATAATAACAATAATAATAAAGTAGAGAGAAGAAACGCGACCGAGGCCGCTACGGCGGACAAAACGCACCACCGGGATCACTCGCAGGTATAAAAACTTTGGATATATAGACAGAGGGAAACTGCACCGCTGTACTTTATGACGTGCATGTATACGATCGTGTATCGGGTTAGCTCATGGCAACGTATACATATGTACGTCGGCCTACGGTACAATGTATTCAAATTGCGAAAAAAAGGGTTCGACGCTCTAACTCCTGCGGGATGATGGGTTAAAAAATGCGACAGACTGGTTAACGAAGCGCGGTGGTCCATTCAATATTTCAATGGGATGCTGGCCCGATACCTTACACGTTAACTAGATGGATAACCGTAGCCACGCATATGCTAACGTCGTAAAAAATAAAATTATCATAATAATCATAGTGCAGAGGAAAAAGAGAAAAAAAAAAAAAAAAACGGTAAAAAGTGTATTACGAGGAGATAGTTCAATGGATGAGCGAGATGTGGTGAGTTACACGTTCGAATCCACGCCATTTTTTTCTTCTCTCTCTCTCTCTCTCTCTCTCTCTCTCTCTCTCTCTCTCTAATGCGTAAAGGACAAAGGCATTGAATATGAGCGAAGCGACAAAAAATTTGTTTCGGTTAAATCATTGAGAAAAATTGTGAGGAAAGAAATTATTTGTACGTTCGTAGGCTCATGCCATAATATCCATGCCTATGCAGTCGATTGCAATAATTTACATTGCATTTCGTCTGCGCTGCGGAATGCAAATCGAAATGTAAAACGTAGGGAAGAAATATGGGTATACTTAGTTCTTAGGACATCTGCGTACGGCTGCAAGGAAGTAAGGTTTTGCTATATTTTCTGATCGAATGACACCGCACAAGGGGTGAATTTTCGTGAGGACTCACGGCGGGGTGAAAAATTTTAAAAAGAAAACGGCGCACATCTTCGAAAGGGTTGATTTCGTGCCGGCGTACAGCAGCAGCAGCAGCAGCAGCAGCATACCGCGTGGTCTTGGGAAAGGGTTACATCCGAGGCAGGTCCATAATAACAAAAGAATGCGACGCTGAGTAAAATAGGTAATTCTACGTCCACGCGGACAAAAACCTTCGTCTCAGATTTCCAACCCTTCCGAACGGGGATCCATTATTTGTTATTAGGAGGATACGTTCTTCCGTTCGCATAGGTTGCGGTTCCGTTTTTCAGCCTTGGGATGTCGTCGTCGACGGTAGGAAAAATCGGAATGTATATCAGTCGTGTATCGACGGGTACCCGGCAATACCCGGGTCCGTGGGAAATACTATACGGTGCCGATTATTGCCTCGGGGCAAATTTTGAATAAATCAATTTCACATCGCTCTCGATACAATGCTAAATGCATGCATACATCGACCGTTGACTGCAACTTGAACTCTTCAAAGTTTATTCGATTTATCCCTCGCGGCTGTAGCGTGATTATCGCACAGGTCGGTCCTACGTCGACACACGCATGGTAATGTGAAACGAAAAAGAATTCGACAAATTCGAAAGGGCGAAATTGAAATTAGACGGAAAACTCGTCTGGACCGTCAGACGTTCAGAAGTAATTCTTGAAGGTTATATCCCGTCTCGAGATTCATCTCCCGCTTTCATTATCGGGTCCCTGACCTTGTGCAAGAAAAAAAAAGTTTGGCTCATCGTAAAACAGCGAGCTGGGTTAATGAACCCGCAAAATTGTTGTGAGCCGCGAGCGCGAGCGAGAGAAATAAAGAGGTCATGGAGCAAGGGAGTAACGATGTCGGCGGTGAATGAGGAGAATAAATAGAAGGAGAATTGCGGGGGTGGAAAAAAAGAGGTTGAGGGAAGGAAAAATGAGGGAGAGGGGAAAGGTGGGAGAGAGCCACTTTTCGTTTGGAAATAAGGATACAAATAAGCTTTTAAAGTTCGTTAACCTAAAGACTACCGGGGACGACCCTGGCCCAGAAACAAAAGCGAAGCGCGGCTTGTGAATAATTCAACGTCGCGGGAAATGAGGAAAGAATTCCGTTGAAAACTTTCCCTCAAGAATTTTACCCTTATTATACTCTCGCGTTTCGTCTCAAACTCTTACCGAGAAATTCTTCGCCTACAACCTTCAACTGTACAACAGCTGTGAAGTGATACTGATTTCTTTTTTTTTTTTCCATGAAAATCTTTTACAAAATTCTTCTTCGTGTAACGTAAAAAATCACCAATGCCATTAATCGATGACGAAACAGACCCGCTTACACCGAATACAGTGATTTCCAGATGTGGATGAAAATTTTTAAATTTCAAAACCCCGGAAATGCTCCCTTACACGAGTTCCTTTTTTTCACCCCATTTCCAACACCGCCCGTATAATAATATGCGGAGTCAACGCGCGTTGTACGTTATAAGTATATACGTATATATGTACGCGCGATGCGAAGATGCCGCGAAGTGTAAGTTGGCACCTCTTAATTTTATAGCCATAAAACTTTTACGACATTTTAAAACAAAGCACTCGGATGCCCAAGACCTACCGCAAAGTTGGTGGGGCTGTGCAGAAAAGGGGTTTCATTTCACAGCGGAGCAGAAACGGGGGGATGGTTTTTTAGAGAGGGTTAAAAGAGGAAAACGAAAAAGAGGAGAGGGTTGGGCCACGTGCTTTGGTGAGACAAAAGAACGCGGGGGCAAATTATGGATTCAAACGGGTCTCTTTTGTCTTTTCATGTTTATTTCTTTGTTTTTGCGCGGCGCGCATTGTTTTAACGGAAGCCTTGGCTTTGTGGGAACTCTGGTATTGTTTCTGTTGACCGTTTTTTTTATTATTCGAGGCAACCAACGGTCCGAATTCACGTGCCGCACACAGAAGAATTTCTACATCTATACGATGATGAAAAATAAAAAGAAAAACGCCGAGGGAAATAATAATGAAAGAAACGAATCTAAGGAATACAAGAATCGGTCGGGTGTCGATCCAACGGGAAGTAATTCCCGTTGACGTTCCGTGGGACGCGCGCGGGCGTGCAGGGTATATTTCGATATAGAAAATGAAAAAAAAATAAAATGGATCTTTGAAGATTCCCGCGTACTATTCCAAGGTATACCCGGTACCCCATCTATACCCGCACCCCTGTCGAAACGGCGTACAGATGTATATGTATACGTATAGCGTACACGCGTACATATACCTGATACCGCACAAAGTACAAACGGAACTCAGGAACGGTGATGTAAAATCGACGTTTTCCTGGTCCTGAAATATGAAGGAAACCAAAGCTAGAGTTATGGAAGTATACAGGTATACTTCGCAGGGCTTTCGGGATACGCGATGTGGCGTGAATCTTCTTCGGATTTTGATATGCACCAACGGCAACGAAGAAATGTCGCGTATCCGTACCTGCGCTGCCCCTGTTACACGTTACATACCGTACCGAAGACAAGGAATTCGTTAATCCAGCCCGCGCGCTATTCACCCGGTGCACCGTACCGTAATTTGATAAATATTTAACCAAATGGTCTGCAACCCGGAACTAGCGCAGATTATGGAAAGTAGAACACCCGGTAAAACTTTGATGGAGAATATATAAACTCGCGCGGAAACTACCGCGGTAGAACCAGAGCTATTATACAGATATGCGCGTACACATATGTACGTACAATACACGTATGTATATACAACGATGAAGTACAAGTTATGTATATATTATAACGTTATATGGCGATAGAACGTCGCATTGTTACGCATTCGATATTTTCAACCTGTTTGCATAGCTTCCCATACGTATGCGCTAAGAATATTTTCTGGAAATTTTTCGCGGCGATCGTGGTCTTTTTGAAGACGTTTGGAAATTCGCCCGTCATATACCGCGCGTGTATCCTTGGTCCGCGCGGTGGTATTATTAAGCCGAAGGGAAAGGGTTGTTGCGGAGACGTTTGACTTTTTCAATGAGTCGGAAAGGGCTTAGTCTCGAGTTACCGAGTCGAGATATTTCATTTTCAAACCCGTGTAAAGGATAACGATGCCTTTTGTTCGAAGAGTCTAGGTATATATAAGACGCGGTTGAATGTACGTATATTCCAAGTACATACGCACGCTAACTGAAACTGAAAGAAAATTAAGAACGGTAGGCAGATTAGCGATGACGAAGTTACGCATTCGTGATACATGATACACCTCGAAAGAATCGCGAAAGGGGTGTCAGAACGGTATAGTTATTTTTCCAACACATCACCCGTTAGAAAAGCGACTGTGACTGTGGCCGTAGGTAAATATGTACGTAATACATATGTATGAATGGGTTAGCTTCGCAAGGGAGGTCGGATACACAGACGGATAGAGGAGAAGCGTACTCGTGCTTCTACTTCTCTGCCGCGAGCGAGAGCCGAGCAGGACGTAATGCCTTATTCTAAGACGGTTTTCAATTTTCGATGAATTTCCCCGAATTCGGTAAGAGTGTTTGGGGTACTTGGTTTAGATCCCTTGGCGTAGTAGTTGCGCGAGATGTGCGGGTGGCACGAAAGCTCCAGGTGGTTACAGGGGGTTAAGACAGCGTGTGTGGGAGGAGGCGTGGCCTGTAGGTAGCCGTTGGCCAATCAGCGTCCTCGCTGGCCACCCCCAACCTCCGTGAAACGGTCCACAACCCACGATTCCCCCCCGCAGCATACATATTGATCTCGTGGTCGCGGCGGGACCTGCCACTCGCTCGCGCCTCTCTTCCTTCGTCCCTTTCTATTTCTCCTTATCCTTCTCCTTCTTCGCCACGTCTCTCCGGCCTCCTCTCCTTCTCGCGATTTCTATAGCCATCTATACGTGACTCCACGGGTGGCAGAAGGTCGTATCTGACCGCCGCGCGTCAAACGTAGAAATTTCCAGCTGCGGAATATGACCCGACGACGCACCGAGTTCTTTGTTTTTTACATTTTTATTCAAACGAGCTTCCATACCTCCACCTTTACGGCGAATGAAAAGGGGGGTGGTGACGGGTCGGTTTGTACGACGCGAGAGTGGGTATGTGTATACGTATGTATGTATACACGTACATGTAACCGAGCCGACGATGAGTGAGAGAAAAAAAAGCGAAAGAAGGAAAAAAAAAAAAATACTCGAAAGGGTGTAAAATACTGTGAGCGCGGCGGCACAACTGACTCGAAACAGTGAGCCACGCTACGCCCATAAATCAAAGGCGAGTTCAGGCAATAACAATTACTACCCCCGGTTCTCGTACTTTGAAGAAACTCGGATGAATATTGGAGGGGGGGGGCGGGGGGCGGGGAGGCGGAGGTGTAAGAGCGGAACCTATTTTTTGTCATTTATTTATTTTTTTTTCACCTTGTGTTCTCTCACCAAAACACGTTCTCTCACGTGTTTACAAACACGTGGGGTGTGTTTGTAAGCGACGCTACACCATGTCCAACGATGACTGTAGACGTGCTCGAAAAATCCGAATTGTCGAGTGAGTCTTTTTGAAAAATTGCCCGAAAAATTTTCAACTCTGGTTAAATTTTTCGTCACATGAACGTCTGGATGCGGTGAGAAAAAAACAATCGTCTACGACCCCGAGCGTGCTTCCAACTCTCCTTTCTACCCCCTCGTATGGAAATTTCACCCTACTGAATATGTACGCTGCGTGCGTTACGCAGCTAGCTCGTTACGCACGACCTTCTCTTCGAGCTAGGAACCTACGTAACCCATCTGAACATATGTATAATGCAGTATACGTTCACGCAAGGCCACGTTGTTACACGTATACATACCAAAAAAAAAAAAGAAATAGTTTCAATATCGCCCTGTCAATTACGGGTAGATTTGGTTACCGCCAAGAGTATCGCCGCGCCGAATAAAAGTGGCGAAACGGGCGAGAAGAAAGAGGTCAACAAAAAAATGAACAATTCGATAAAGAAATATTAGAATGAAAAACTTACAGTCATCCTCATGTTCCGCGGGTAGTTTGGACAGCTCAGCATCGATTCGATCCAATACGAGCTTCACCCGTGACACAGAACAGCTTCGGTAGATCTTTCTCGTTCCCTCTTGAGTACATATTTTTCGCGGCACCGATACGTATGAAGCGGAAACATCTGAAAATGAACACGTTGTTCCCTTCGATGATTCGAGATTCGCCACAGACAATCGATACAGGTGTGAAATGTTTATTATAGTTTTGCGAAAATCAGCGATACGATTTCACGTAAGAAAAAGAGGAATAAGTTAAATAAAATGATAAGCGAACTCGGTAGTGAGTAGACGGTATCTTATGATACGATAAAGCAGATTATCATCTGATTGCGGGAAGCAACAGATGAGTTTCCTTAATAAATTGTCAAAGAATTAGGTGTAGGGAAAGTTAGCGAGAAAGTATATTATGCTAAGGGAGGAAAATATAGAAACTTTGGCAACGTATTCCTTATATATATGTACTGCAGGTATGTATGCACGAAGTGTATGTAAAAAGTGCACGCCTCGTGATAAAATGTACATAATATATGTACGTCGAAGATTCGTAGTAAGAAAGTTGAACTATAAGTGAATGAATACGTTCGTACATTTACATCTCTATATATATATGTACAGACTATGTAAAAGTATACGTGGTACGGTGAGGTGGGGAAAATCCCACCCTGCAGACGTTTTCATTCATAATTAGAGAAAAAAACAGAGGAGTAGATATATAAATATGTATATAGGTATAATAACTGTATAGGTATACATGGCCACCTACAACGAACGGTAGGTAATACTACGCTGGCGTAGTAGTAAGAAGAAAGAATGAATGAAGAAAGTGGCGGAAGTCTGGGGTGGGGGATTACTCAATGAATAAGAGCGTTGAGGCGACGTGGTGGGGACAGGGGATCTTAAAGACTTTCGCCATTCTGTTAATTTTCTTCTTAAAGTGGGTTAAATTATTTTATGAGTTCGTTCTCGCGCGGTTCGCCGAACCTTTCCTTCTCCTCCAACGAAATGTATACCCACCTGTATACGTATAATGTATACACGTACACAAGGATTTATACATACTTCACTACGTATTTGTTATATACATATATATATATACGTATCTATATACGTACTTTATTCACCTGAACTTTGTCGCCGTCTGAAATTTCCATATTTTCTTTTCCGCGAGGCAGTCTTTTCTCCTGCAGCATTCCCGGAATGAGAGAACGATGAGGGGGATGGTAGAAGGTAAAAAGGGAACGGGGGATTTGCCGAGCAGTTGTTATCGCGGTGTACTTTCAATTAGCGTTCTCAGCCGTTTAATGGCTGTCGCCTATTTGCAGCGTCAGATCTCCTTGGAAATTGAACAGCCCGTAGATAACCTCGGATTGCGTTCTGACGATACTCTCATTTAATTTTCGTCTTTTTTTCTTTTTACTTTCGATTCGTCCACTCGTTTGATAAATGCGTTCGATGAAGTAACCTTCACGGAGTTTGATAAAAACAATTATCATAATATTTGAATAAATTTTTTCCGCCCCGTTTTTCTACGCGCACCCAAAAATAGACGATTCGAGTTTTCGCGGAGGTGAAAGTGAAGCGAGTGGATAAAAACCTCCCCGAATCGTCAAACTTTTCCTCGTTAACTTTGTACCGCACCCTTCACCGCTGAACGGAATATAAACAAAGCAAATTTCCTCGCGTAAAGATATTCTCGCTGAACTTTATTTCGTTTTACTCAACGTTCCGCGTCAGGCCGGACCGAATTGCTCTCGCAACGAACAGATCCAATGACCTGTACGGCTAAGACGAAACGACAAATTGAAATGATTAAATGATTCAATGATCGAATGATCGAATGACGAACAATGAACGATTCGCCGAGAGATAATTTTTCTGGTATAAAGAGCGGCAGGTTTACCTCAATATTCAGCCATTGCCAGTCGGGTTTAGTACGTACGTCGGGTGGACAGTTTGGCCAGATATCTCGGCTGGCGGTGGACGAGAGATCTCGGGATTGGTCGCGGCCGTAGCTGGCCAATGGCGTTTCACCCCCGCGTCGAGGGTGGGTTACCATGGCAACACACACACACACTCCGCTCCCCCTTGGACAACCCCAATCGATCGAGGTATGCCTTGGCCGGACGAAACTCACCTCCTCCCCCTCCTCCCTCTTCACCCTCTGTCGCTTACCATCCGCCACCCTCTACTCCCACCAAAACCAACCCCGAACCCCGCTCGATCCTCCTCGTCGTCGACCGGCGCAAGCACCCCCGCCTGGCCTCTTATTTGAATGGGGGTTGAATGTGACAGAGTACCGCCGCCCCCGGAGAGTCCCTAGCCCGACGAAAGTGCGGCAGCCTCCTCCCTGGTCTCCTACCTGCCACCAAAGCCGAGGGGGGATACCAGGAGGGAAAGAAGAGGAACGGGGAGAGAGCCGAGAAGGGTAGAGAGTGAAGGAGGGAGGAACGACCGGGATGGCAAGCGACGGGGTAGTAAGCGGGAACGCGGGACGGTGCGGACAGAAATCAATATAAGACGGGCCTTTACTCTACAAGCGACCTATCTGCGAACCACCGCACATATATGTGTATATACCAACGCGCGTATACATATACATA
Organism: Athalia rosae; assembly: GCF_917208135.1. NCBI lineage: Eukaryota > Metazoa > Arthropoda > Insecta > Hymenoptera > Athaliidae > Athalia > Athalia rosae. The sequence goes on from NC_064026.1 coordinate 12,897,963, forward strand.
TATACATATACATATGTATATATATCTACATGTGTGTATGTAGATAACCATGTACACCGGGTACATAGCTATGCCCATGCCCCGTGCCCAGAACTAGAACCAGACCCAACCTCCCTCGTTCTCTTTCTCTTTCTCGTTCCCTCCCTCGTTTCTCTTTCTCTCTGTCGAGGGTGGACCAACACACGCGTAAGACAGACATTTCTCTACGACGGGGTGTGTTTCGTTCTCTTACAACGGGTGGCCGATAAGCCTGGAATTTCGCCCGAGAGACGCGAAATTCGCTACGAATTATTTCGTACACTTCGATAACTCGGTACAGCGTTGATGAATAGATATCTGCCCATTTTTTCACAGTTTATCGATCCAGGCAATCCATTGTGAAAACTTGGCTCTCCTCGGTTGGAGTGCCACACCGTACACTCCGTTGGTGAAACCAACTTACTTTATTGCTTTCAAAAATGCAGTCCCACGGCCGCGACTGAAAGTAATTCAACGTCGACTCGACCGTTTGTCCGAGTGTCTCAGACCGTTGTAAGATACTAGTGAGAATCAGATGTAATTTTTGAATAATTTGTTGCCAACATTCATGGTTGTCTGCAAAGGGTAAAAGTTGGTTCTCTTCTTCGATAGAGTTTGATTGATAGGCCGAGCGAAAAAGGGGGGTTCGGAGAGGTGCGATAAAACGTCTCAACGAAACGGAACTCTAACGGAGAATGGCGTGAACTTTGGCGATTACAAGAGTCCACCACGCTTCACCGCACATTTATATCATACCTGCGACTACACGTATGTAAAAGTGAAATGTACAACGCGACGACGCTATACACGTCTACGTAACCAGCGGTTAACTATCTCTTCTTTCTTCGGGATCTTCGTCTTCTTTATTCGGGATCTCCCCCTTGTTATACCCACCTCTTTTCCTTTTTCTCTTTTCCTTGTACACTTCTGTCTCACGTTCACCCCCCCCCCCCCCCCCCCCGCAGCCAGAAGATCCGACTCCCGCCACCCCTTAAACTTTTCGATTAGAGAAAAAGGAGAGAAAAAGGAGCGAAAAAAGCGCGACGCGGTCGCTGCCGTTCCCGTAGATATTGCTGGTTCGACTATGCGCCAATAGATACGTTGATCCATCAAAGTCCGGACTGATGTACCTACATTGCTATATTTAGAATTGCACGAAGTGATTTTCAGGGAGTGGCGATAAAAAATAGACCTATTTCACCGCGAGGATAGTTGGCCGCATTGAAACTCGCCGAAAGTTCGATAATCCATGGGTACGGATAGCTGCGTATAGTGTGTCATAGATGGGGAAAGAAGAAAAGGGCCAACTTTGAAGACACCCGTTACGTGACTGTAGGTATGGGATCGATAGAGGGATGGCCACCGTGTGGGGAGAGGAGTTCGTATCCTAAGGATAAGGGAACAGCATCCATAAATTACGACGCAACTCTGCAGGGTAAAAGTCCTTTACAAGGGACCTTCCATAGACATGCATACATGTACATACCCATACCATATACCGTCACGGTTATACACGTATACGTGTATTCGCGCGCGTGTGAATTACCCCACACTTCACACACGCGCGTTAAATTATGTACACGTATTATCCGTAGGAGGTATACGTGTACGTATATTGTACGCTATCGCATGCATACATTCAAAGTTCTCTTAGAAATGTGTAAATACATATATACCGGGGTGTATGTAGGTATACGTACGCTATATACATAAATAGACGCCTAAGGCCGTTGGAGAGGCGAAGGTATACGCGATAGCGCGATAGCACGAAGCTCCGCGGTAGCGTAAACCCCGAGGCCTATGAAATAGCGGGTGACGGGGGCGGGATCCCGGGGGTTGGAATCGAGGACGAGAGACAGGGTAGGCGTGCTTTGGAACTATAAATTTTATCGTTAACTTGTTTAGACCGAACGCCGTGAACAGTTAAGGGGGTTCATTTGGAAGGGATGTACATGCGCTTCCTGTTTTCCTTTTAAAACTCTTCTTTTTCTTTCTTCACTTTTTTTTTCACTACTCACCTCACCTTATTTCCCGAGCTTCCGAATTATCACGTTTTCACCGAAGTCAGCTGGCTGGGAAATACGATCACAATTTTATTTTAATTCCTTTTTCACCCTTGCATCGAATCCTGACTGCTCGAAGGATGAAGAAGAATTACATGCTGCGTCTGAAAAAACGGAAGGAGATAATCGAATGTCAATCTCGGTGTTTTGGATGGTGATATACGTAACTGAGATAATTTTTTGCACCACTGATTAAATTTTTTGAGAACTAAGTTCAACTGTACGTACGCATATTTATATAATTCAGAATGTTCGTTTCTCAATCCCGAGAAAGCATCAAATTTCCGAATATCTGCGAAATGAAATACACACCATACTCGGATTAATCGGATTCGGATGAGAAAAAAAACTGAATAATCTGGTCAGCATTATAAATCGTTGAAGATGTTGCAGCTCGTTTTATGAAAAATTACGAAAAAGCTGAGCTTGCGTCGGTTTAACCCAACCGCACTCGCAGCGATTTTATTTTCAGAAGAGCGCGCGGTAAGTTAATCGTTAGCCGTGATTAAATTGTTTTTTTTACTCCTCTTCCGTACTTCGAAAATAAGTTAACGCCAATTTGTAGGTAAATTACAACGAGAAACATTTTATACAGAGCTGCTGATTTTAAGTGATACACTTCGATATCCAGAAAACTTGGAGCGGCACAGAAAAATGTTCCCTGCGAAAGTTGAAGGGTTTGAAAGGGCATGAAACCCGGTGGTGTTTCAATATTTTTCAAATGGTTGATGAAAAAGAAATTTCGTCGCTATCATTTTCGTCACTGTTGCGTCTAACTACGGCGTCGTCCATGTTAATTTTCTAAAAGCTAACCACCCCGTATATGCGTATAGTTAAAAGCATAATGTACGCATGCACCGTGCATGACAATTAAAATAAAATAACAAACAAATGAAAAAAAAAAAAAAAAGTTGCACGTTCATAGTTCGTCGAGACGATAATATGTCGCGTCGCGAGGGAGAGAGGGGTGTTTGTACAAGGAGTTGGAATATAAATATATATACGTACGGAGACGTACTGTAGAAATATCTATACCAACATATTTTATATCTTTTAAGAAAATGTGAAACAAAGAAGGTACGGCTGGGGAGAATTCGATTTCTCGAAAAACTGTGCGTTTTTCTCGCCGATGGAATGGCCGCGACGTCATCTGAATACATTATGTGTTTCCCTCCAGCATCAACCCCCGTACCAACACCCTCCTCCCCTTTTCCCCGGTCCCTCGCCTTCTTCCCCGTGGGGCTAGGATATTGAAATTTTTAATATCGGAGAGGGGCGAGCTTCTATAGATTTCGAAGCGTCCCTTGTGTTGCTCTTCCACCCCCGCATGTCTGATTTTTCTGTCAATATATTCCCCGATATATTTTTATTATTATCATTCGAAGGTATTTTTATCCATGTATATTATTTTTCACCAGTACTCTATACCCGTACAGAAGAAATCTTTGATCACTTGAATTAACAAGTGACGCACAGCGCGTTATGATCCACGTAATCGAAAGCTCGCGTTTTGCGTATGGCACGTGGTAGCGGCACCCAGTTACATTCGTTTGTGCCCTTTGGTCTACGAGGTGAGAATATATTTCGTAATCGGTACTTGGATACGAAAGACCTCCGAGCGATTTTCTTCGGATATCGATTTTGAACGACGATCATCTCGTTACCTCCTACGCGGGCAGCGTTGCGGTCTCTCTATTCATTGTATGATCCGAGGTCGAGTGACCAATTCATCCAAGGCGATTAGCGGGTAGAGAGAAACGACCGGTTGATATACGAGGGTCAGGCCATGTTTCTGCCTGTTTTGACCACCAAAGGGTTGGGGCCAGACTGCACGCCCAAGGTCAAAGACTGACCCTTCCGTCCTTCCGGTCGCGCCCTGAAATTTGCCCGAGGGTTAGGCACGCGCCTCCCGATGGTCGACCCCTTTCGCGTGACCGGCAACGATCTCACCGTTCGAATTATCAAAATGTATTCTCTCAGGTAGTTTTGTTTTGTTTTTTTTTTTTGTATTCTTTCTACGGCTAAAGGCCAACGCTGGCCACGGACGAAGGGTATATTATTTGGGGTAGGCCAACGGAAACTAGTCCGTTGACAACTACGGACGGGCATTCGTAGAAAATAAGAGAGCGCGGCGCCGATCGTCGCGCGGGTTACACTCATGTATATTCGTTCAAACGTGTTCAATGACGTTTGAATATATCAATTTCGCGTAATCAAATGTAACTTTTGAATCATAACTATCAACTCGACCGTTTCGGTGTAATGAAATGCCGAGAAACGGAAGCAACACTTCGGCGAAATGTTTTTCATTTTTTTTTTTTCATTTTTTCTTCATTCTTTATTTTCGGAATCGAATTTTATTATTTGGTAGCATGGCTTTGAAATGACGTAGAAACGCGAGAGCAGACACATCGTTTCTATAGTGGATGTCGCTCGTTACAGAAACCAACGAGAGCAAGGAGTAGCAGCGGTAGGTAGGTAGGTATACCGGGAGCATAGCAGCCATCAGCCTCCATCCAGAAACCCAGAACCTCGACTCGAGATTCAATATTCTAACCAAAATCCCCGGGGCTGAGATCCAAAACTTTCCAAGCGCTTCGCTTGACGGTTTGACGGAGTATATATGGCGCGTCAGGGGTCGAAAATTTCCCGGCTGACGGTAAACTTATAGTCCACGCGCGACGTCGGGGCTCGCACGAGTTACTTGACGGACTCGACGTACCACCGGAGTACAACACGCCCCAAAAATATCCAAAGAGATTCGCGAATCGAGAGCCGACTCTAGCCCGAAATCGTTCGTTATTTTTCGAAAGTCTCGACAAACGGTCCGTAGCCCTTGAGAAATCTACGAATTATACATTCCGTCGAAATGATCGATTGAATTTCTTCTATTGAATTTTGTTCGATCACAGCTATTTTCGGCCGAGCAAAAAATCGACGTCGCTTTCTTTCCGATGTACATAAATCAGCCGCCCCGATTACGACTTGACACGTCATAATTGGTTGGAGCGACCCGCAGAATGAAAATAAATTGGGTATTGAAAATATCAATCTCCTTTTGTTTTTCCATTGTCTCAAATCCACTACGAACCACTATAGCTGTCGCACATCAGGATCTATCCGAGCTACAATAATTATGAGGCGATCTTCGTCAACGCGAACAGAGAATTTGTTTTTCTCTTCCGATTTCTCCCCTCTTCCGGTTACGAGGTGATAAAAAAAAAAAAAAAGGTTCCATTCTGAGATGGCAGTGGATGCTGGATGTGACTGTACATGGAAGTAGCATAGAACCATAGAACGTTCCGTACAGAAGGAAAGGCCCCGGGCTATAGCTTCCCACCCACGAAGCCGCCCGCCCTCTCGTTCGTTCGTCTTATCCCGCGTGTGTCGTATGCGATATGGATATCAAAGTGTTCGGAGTACGGGATACAGGCGTATAGTCAATAATACCATTGGGAGAATTAAGAATTTTGTAGAAACGAAAGATATCGTCGAGTCATAGCCGAACTATTGGGAATTTTCTTGAAGATTTATCGAAACGCGGAAACGAATGATCGATGCAAAATTACCGGTCTAAGAGCAATCGCCCTTTCCGACGATGCGAATTACGATAAAACGTACGTACATATGAAAGTACACATGGTATACCTGGCCATGTATTCAGATCGTATATTTTGACGTCTAGTGCGCCCGTATCGTACGGAAATGTATACCTATACATTTATATAGAAAGCTATGTAGCGGAGGATTTGGTATATGTAGGGCGACCCGGGTGTTGTACCGTTGACGGTGCTCCGAATTTAATATTTAACGCAGCTCTAATGAGGAATGAAATCCAGAACTGAAAGCCGAAAACCTTCTACGGGTAAAAGGTGGTAGATGAACGGTGGCCCGGAGCATCAGGCATCATCGGGCTGCAGTACCGAAGGATTTCAGGTAGCCTAGATTTTAATGGGCCAGAGTATTTTTGTAACCCTTCCGCTACCTGAGATACGCGTATAACCCCCCCCCCCCCCCCCCCCCCAAAATCCGTATTCCAAATTCAAATTCAAATGAGACCGCGAGGATATTCTAATTCCGGGACCCTTTTTTGCATATCGGACCCACACAGCTGCCAGGCGTCGGTCCCAAATTATATACTTTCTTTTTTCTCTTCTCCTTTTTCCTTTCGTACTTTTTCGTTTTTTTTTTTTTTTTTCCACCGATTCGTAACAATTGAGAATCGACAGTATTCAAATGGAGTGCTATAAGCCGACGCCCGGCGTCGCGGTGGTGGCAGGGATCTAACCAACCCTCTCTTTCACGGGGGTTATGTCAGCCTTCGATCAGTTTTGTCGAAGAGAACGGCACCTTCCCCCTCCCCCCCCCCCCCGCCCTCCCTCCCTATCTGTCTAGCGGATGCTGCGATTTTTTTTCTTACTTTACATTTTTCATCCGTCGTCGAATCGCGGTCCCGCAAAATTCGCATCTTCAAATAATTGTTATCACCGTCGTCACTGTTAATAGACTATATGTACCGCAACCAAAGAACATAAAGATGACGAATATCGGTCCATGCAGAAATTACTCGAACAAAGATATGGGGGAAAAAATCGCAAGTTTATCGCTAGCTATTGACGTTAAATAATTGTTTCGGTAGTTGTTGTATACCTGACTATAGCTGCAGGAAACAATGATGAATGTCTTGGCGAAATATACGTAAAGTAGTTCGTACCCGTATACGTTTGAATGCGGTAAAACATCGAGAGCCACGATACAGTTGGAAACCTACTAGCTGTGAGTGAAAGAAAGCAGGTGGTATATATATTCCGTCCTTCGATATCAAACTTTTGCCCTATTACTTACTCGAAAGATTGAGCACCAGAAGCATATCTATATTTATAGAGAAACTTGCTCATCAGCGTCATGCACAAAGCTCTTAAGTTTATACATAATTCTGCGTCGTTGAAAATTCAATTCTGGTCAAACATTTATTGACGTATATATATCGGGGTAAATAACGGCTCGCGAGACTCGCGAAACGATCTTTGAGATCGTTATTCGAACCGTTTGTGTAAAAATTATCAGCGATTCACCCTGTCTCGGGTTTTTTTTCCGATCTACTTTTTCGTTCACCGAAAGTCGACGGGGACGAATGGTAGGTACGTACGAGGTGCGAGGTGCAGCTAAAGTCGGACGTTTGATGAACGTGTTGATCACTAATATATATTTATAGATCATTTTGTATGGTGTTGATTCGTATATTTTCGGAGTAAAAATAAAAAAAAAAGAAAACAAAATTGGAAATCATACACCCTTCTATCCCCAACGAAAGTGAGAAATTCAAATAATTACCATATTCACTAATTGTAATTACAATTATCGTCATCGTTGTTGTTATTTGCTGCTATTTCAATGTCGACACACTTTACATACGTATAATCCCCACCGTAAAATTTTCTTGTATAACGGTAATTAGGGTTTCTATATGCGTGTGCAGTGAAGCTAATGAAATATTAATACCATTAAAAAAGTATGAAAACGGCAGAGCGAGCAGCTCGTTGAGAGCAATCGTGCTAATATGGATATTCATTTACTTGTACGCGTACACAATGTACATGTTCAAACATAGGCGGGATACAAATATTTTCTGGTAACTGTGAGTGGGTGGCTAGAATCCCGGGCATCTGTAGTGTTTGCAAAATGCAGTTTGGTATCCTCGAGGACTGTGCCTAGTTTGTTCCCCCGTACCGAATTCCTAGTATAACTCGAAACACCCTCGGCGAAATAGTTTGCCGAATTCCCGTGGGTTTTAAGGTCTAGCGGTGAAATCCGTCCGCGGGTATACGCATAGGTAACGGTACATACCGTAGAAGCTATACAGGCCCTTCGTCAAAATGGACGCTAAACCGATATAACTCTAACAGGATTTTCGATCGCGGGCGGGGTGAGTCCTTCAAGATGGCGGCTATAAGGGATGGTTTAGGGTGCGCGAGGGTGGCTACAGAGGTAATATATCAGAGGAAACCCTCTTAGGGGCTCCGGCTGGTAGACCGTTACCCGCTCCCCCGCTTCATCCCCTCCGTCATCCCCCTGAAACACCCGAAAACCCCACCGATTCCCGGCAGTAGTCCCGAGTCTCGCATATATATATATATGTATAGCCACGGGGTCTGCTTTCGAAATACCGACGAGGGACACACCGAAGGGATGTGAAGGAATACGCGGCGAGGGTAAAATTGTGGGAGTGGAGTGTCGGCCGAGGTGGGGTCTGCAGCACAAAGTTACGGAAGGGAAAAAGGGGGAAGGGGAGTGGTTGAGGGTTAACAATTTCTGGGGGTTTGCGGGGGTAGAAAATGGCGAGGTGTGCGTTGAATCAAACAGGAAACGTACAAGAGGGACTTTTGCCACTGCCGGGGGTTCGATCGAGCTTACTGCAGGAAACACATATATACATATATACACGTATACCAAGTATATATATGAACCTGCAGCAGCGGACCGGACGATTTCTGCCTAGTCTACGTCGCCTTCCACCGGAAATCATTCGTGCCGGTGACTGAATTTGGAGTCTATATACATATAAGGGCGTCTATAAGGGCAACGCCTGGGGCGTCGTTTAGGGTGAACGAATACGAGAGATTCCAACCATTCCGATTTCCATTCCAATAATGTCCAGCGATTTACGCTTCTTGGTAGCTATGTACGTACGATACACATAAATATGCACTTGCTTTCACCAAAACGAAATATACGCAACCCATATCTGCTCTATGATTTTTTTTTAAATAATTTCAAACTCCCTACGCGAATATTAATTATTCACGTCAAAGACGACTACTTCAACGGGTCTAAATTAGGTATACCCAATTGAAATCCGCAGAGTGTCAGTTTTTTTTAGGAACGTCAGCGCTAGATTTCTTTTTTAATGTTTTATCATTATTTTGGATTTCTCATATATGAACGAGGAGGTACACGCATGCGGATGAAGGAAAAATGAACTTCGTATTGAATAAAAAGCGAACTCGACACGTGGCATCAGACGATATCCGTACGTAAATATAAGTACATACGTAAAATAGGTATGAAAAGCTACGGAGCGTGCAGGGCAGAAATTTTGCAAAAATTGTTGTCGAAGGGAAAAAAGAAGCGAGAAAAAGCGAGGATAAAGAAAAAAAAGAAAAAAAAAAAAACTGTCGAGGCGTAAAAGAAAAACTCACGGCTAGCCTTATTTCAATGGAAAACTGAAATTGAAAGGCACACGAACCTACGGCAAAGGTAGCTATGTGTAATTCGCTCTTTAAAGACCACTTGGACGATAATTAACTACCCCGGTGGCAGCCAACCGCCAATCCACAGCAAGCCTGCACCCAGCCACGACGTTTTTTTTTTTTTGCTTTCATTTGTTTTATTTAATTTTTGTTATTTTTTGTTTTCTCTCCTTTTATTGCCGAGGTCGGATATATCGCGCGTGGTTGGTTGTGCTGTCGGTTTTTCCGTCGGCTCGTACAGGTATATACGTACGTACGTGTGTACGTACAACCCCATACCTACGTACATACTGAAACCTGAAAAGGTCCTTTTGCGCTTATTTTTCGTAACCAAGCCATGGAAAGACACGTGGGTGGTTTTAATTAGCACCGAGGGTGACTCCCAACCCGTCAGAACGAAGGGATGAAAAATCTCAACTTTTAAATATTATACCCTTTTACCCACCAGACCGAACCTCGATAACCGCTTGATCAATTACCCCGGCAGAGCTGCCGAGGTACTCGTGACTCGCGCGTATTTCATGTTTATAATTTCGACGCTATAATGAAAATAAGTGTACGAAGATAAATAAAAAAAAAAAAAATAACAAAATAAATGTAATACATAGAACCGCGATAGAAGTTTAAATCAAAATTAATTAACAAAAAGTACACGCGTACGCGTGACAAGTAAACGCGATAAAAACAACCGATGCAGAAAAGACGCGACGCGTTGTACCGCAAGAAAAAGGGAAACTCGTATTGAAAGAAGATACACCCGAAATGAATATGGGTGTGCGTCTAGGTTTTGGCGAATCGAAAGCAAGGATGAGCGATTGATATTTATGTAGCTGCTTATACGACTGTCAGGATGGGACGCGGGGGTGGGTGGAGAGCAGCTGAATTACCTGCTCCTCACAGACTACACAAGTGCTCGTCTGTTTTAGCGTGTTTACACATCGGTGGGCGCACAACGAGATAATTTTTATATTAGCTCGAAAAGCACTCGCGATATCTCCTTCGCGTACAGAGCGACATCGGTATACAAGCATCTCCCTCGGTTGCGAGTATAATAATATAAAAGAAGGGATCGCAGCAACATTTACTCCGCTAATACGCCGGAGCCGAAGGGATCCGCCCGCCGCCTACGTTCTATGACAGGTTCATAATCACCAGAGCACTTTTCAACTCTATATGTATATATATCATGTACATGTGTAATATGATATCGTGTCATATCGTGAACCGACTGCAGCAAATCTTTGAATTTTTCTGTTACAGCATCAGCTCTCCCGGTTCCGGAATCACCAATTTCTGCGGTGCAAGATCGCTCGTCGTATGGAGAAGGAAATAAATTATTTTCCCTACGATTCCGGTGCGATCGAGCGTACCCGCACGAGCAGGTTTAAAAATCCGGTCAACGAAACGGACGCATACGTATGAGCGTATGTACGAGAAAAAAACGAGGATCAAAAGAAGTAGAAATTTCAGGTACACGTGTATAGGTATCTTGGAAGCGCGCATCGACCCACCCGAACTTGATCTCTCGGAAATTAAAATTATAATGAAGCGCTCGTGCGGGGGTCAGACATCTCGACCCTTGAAGTGGGCTGAGATTTGGGCGCGGGTGCCAATAAGACCTTTTCAAACGGGAAATAAACTGGTTCGAATTCTAGCACGCGACCCAACGTCTACATACACGCATACATATCACGTTGTATGCTCCCGCAGGTACGAAAGACGTACGTTTTAATGGATGCAAAGTAAAGGCCAAAGACCGTATAATATTGCCGATACACAAACCAGTTTCATAATTCTCCAAGTATGATACATATGTATTGATACTATACCTACGTAGGATATATAACGTTAATAGGCAAATATTTAAAATCGAAAGAAAAAATAATGGAATAAAATAGAAAATAGAAAGAGAGTAGGAAGCGAAGGAAAGTAAAAGGGATAAAAGTGTACAGCGCGGGAGACCGCGAAGGGATATACCTGTACAAACATATATATATATATATATAAGGCGACTGTGAGAATTGAAGAGCATTTTCTGTTCTGACTTGAATAATAATAACCGGGGCGCGGAGCCGAGTGAGCGAGTAATCGTTAGAAGCTCGGATCTTTGACGAAGTTGGTTTGTTGGCGTGTAAGGGAGTATAACAACGTCATTAACAATACCTAACTTTTGGCAATTCATCTTTCCCGCTAATTATTTCACTATATTCCCAACCACCGTCCCCGATCCCCCCCTATCCTGTGCTCTCCCTTGCCCGCGCTCCGCTCCGTGCCCGAGTCTCGGGGGAGTAAATTGATTACAATTAAAGGGTTGAGCGCGAGGGTGAGAGAACACGGTGACCACGTCTCGTCGCTCATTGGTCTAGCCAAGTTTGTGGCAAGATGGCTGCTAACCACCGGCGCCCTTCTGCTGCTACACTATACATATATATATGTACGCTGATGTCTTCTCAACACGCGCCAAATAGTAGCCTCTACAGGTACGTAGGTGTATATATGTACCCCATGTATATACATAATACACACCTACGTCAACTGTGTACACACTACCTTTCTCCACCTACATACCTACGATAGGAGATGCACGCATTTCAAAGGAACATATAATACCGCCCTATTCGCGACGACGCCTGCACGGGGTAACTTAGTTTCAAGTAACGACAATATTGCTTCCCACCTGCACATATTTATCGTAAATTCATTAATCATATGATTATAACGTGAGAGTGGTTCGATCCCTTGACTACGTGTACCCGCGGAGAATGGATCAATCGATGCTAATGATCGATATAACGATGGAAAATTAATCAAAATTTTCACGATTGTAATACCGTTTTTGCACGTGTACGAGTAGCTTGGCTAGATAAGAAGTACATTTTTTACCACGTGCTATACATGTATGTAAGAGCCTGCGTTTTTCCTTTTTCCGTAAAAAAATAATGGAATAACACGTGCAAAGTAAAAGTGCAGCCAATAATTTTCTTTTCAGCGATAAAGCACGCTTGAAAACAGGGCGAAAAAGATAGAGATGGAGGGTGGAACGGAGAGAAAAAAGAGTGAGGGAGATAGAGAGAGAGGGTATCTTTAGTAAGTAAACAGAACGTCTTATGAATTTTAAGCGGCGCCTGTAGAGAAAACGTTCTTCCTTTGAACAACCTTTTATACGTACCGAGCAATATGCGGCAAAGAGGGCAACGTAATTTAGAAAAATAGATGCATAAATATTACGTGTATATGCGAAATGCTGTTCAAAGTGTTTTTATGCTCACACGTACAGCGTTTTTCGTTTATTATTATTCTAATTTGAATCCGGATAAATATCGTCGGTCATTTTACAACGATGGTTGTATAAATAATCTGGTTTGTATTGGCGAGAATATAATAAATTTTCAAATCCGACAAAGAAAAATCTGAATCGTCATTACATTACGGAAAACGAGAGCAAAAAATTTTAGAAAAAGGATAGATGTTCGAATCACGGTTTCAATTCACGTGGTGTCCTTTGAAATATACATATATATTTGCCATATGAATATGAATGTGAAAGTGAAGAAAAAAGATTGCGAGTATTTCTTGCCTCTCTTCGATACGCGGTTAGAAGTTGTTCGGACCAATAAAGCATAATCTTCGGAGATACGTGTTGCATATATGTAGATGGTTATGTAGACTAAATCGGTATCTATAATGAATTTCGACGAAGGCAATCCCGAAGGACATTAGCTCGTAACACTTTTGTTTTCATATTGATTTCCGGGCTACGCTATCTAAGCATTCTAAGCAACTCAGGATTCTGCGCGATGTGCGACACACGTGTGTCTAATGATTTTAGTATACACCGGGATACCTATACGTAGTAGATATATATGTACTTACGTGAAAGTAAATAGGTATATGGGTGCGCGTACATACCTATGTAGCACCCAGTCAACCTATAAAGCGTAGGTTAGGAGGAGCGGGGATGAGGATAAAGATGGGGACGAGGGAATCGGGATCGGGATAGGTATAGGGATAGGGATGGGCATGGGTATGTGGGTGCAGAGGGTGGTCTTGTGGGATTCTTAATGGCAGCATGCCTCCGAGGTAACACTAAGGCTATTAAATACACGCCCTCCTCATTTCCCTTTGCTCCGGTAAAATTAGCCGAATAATTAATTCAAAAATCAGTATTAATTTTGTAAAAATCTTTAAGGATTGCGAACCGCGATCGTATCTTTTGGGCATTTAAAAAACGCGAAATTGTACGATATGTATATATTTTATGGAAAATTCAGTCCTTTATCTTGTCTGTGTGTATTATCAAGGCCGAACAACGAATCCAACAATTATTATTTACCACTTAGCAGTTTTTTTGTAATATCAGATCGCGAAAACTTTTGAAACACTTTTTCCAAGCTGATATAGAAAATATTCCAATTCTGTCATTACGGGCGTATATATATGTATGTATAATAGGGTGGTTTCTTTTTTGACTCGTTTTTGTTTTACTTCCCACCTGAAATTTAGTTCATTAGGTCGAAAAAGAAATTACCGGACAATTTCAGCCCTTAATATTAATTCCAAATACTTTCAAAACACCTACACCTAAATTAGGAGTTTGTTCTTTCAAAATTCTATAACTCTGTGGCATTTTATGATATCATATTGGTTTTGGTCGATATTAACGCAGAATTGAACCTAACTAAAACCAACATTATATCGCAGAATGCCGCGGAGTTATAGAATTTTTAAAAAACAAACTTCTAATTTACCTGTAAAACTAATATTAAGGGCTGAAACTTCCGGAGAGTTTCTTTTTCGACATATTAAACAAAATTCGAGGTAGGGACTGAAAAAAGATATTCGACAAAAAAATCAACCTGATGTACAATCTATTCTCTAAGGTTCACCCTGCAGTCCGCGTTAAATCCCTGAGCTATAAAATTCTGATAGGTACCTACTTTGGAAGCGAAACCCATTGCGTTTGCTCTAAGAATAATAAGAACATCGTTCGTTCAAGGTAGGGGGTAGGCCGCGCAAACCAACCCCTAAGCTGTAAATGCATTGACAGTGGTAGATAAGAGAAAATTCCAAGGGAGAATCCGAAAGACACAGTAACGCCGATAGAGTAAGGGCGTATGTAGATATATCTGTGTATGGATGTTCTGTAAAAGGAAGAGGGTAGATCGTGGCCGGGTAAAGTAAGAAAAATGTAGGTAAGCCCAGATCAACCCTGCTGATCCCCTTACGCCGTGGCGTTTGACACAGCCGCTAAAATTTTTATTTCGTTCGATTTGGGCTTTTGGGGGTTTCCTAGCTTCCCATTGGTTTACCGTAGCCACGCCCTGTACATAAGGGTGGCTTGTACGCGTGAGCACTATCAACCCTTATGTGCTGGATGTGGGTACACTTATGTACGTGGAGACTTCATATAACAATATATGGCCAGGGTCGTACCATAGTAGGTACAACCGGTGGGGAATTCGAAGCGAACATTTACAATCATTTCAATTTTCGATTACGCATTTTCAGAAATCATCCAATCTCGTTTATCGATTAAAAATTTTTTTCTTTATCAAAAAGTAACCTGAGATCACTTTACGTACAATCACCTTTCAATACCTACCCCGATCTAATGAAATTTGATTAATTCCAGGTGACTCGAAACACAGAACTAAATTCAATAAGAATTATGATTAACAAGAGCCTTTTGTACCGAATCACGAGTATTCGATTATCTTATCAATAATTATGTATGACGCCGATCTCACAATTATACTTGTATTATTTCATATAACATGTAAATAAATAAAATTTATTTTCAACCAGCACTTATGGAATTTCCTTATATTTATCCTCCTGTTATCCTGTACATATTTATTTTTCAACTTTTCAAAAGTTAATCTCTCGTTCTTTAATTAATATAAATTTTTTCGACTCTATATATCCGAATTTGAAATGATTCGTATCCATTTCGATTAGTGCAACGATTATTGCAGCTGCATGTAACCAACGTTTTGTCTACGCATGCTGCGTAATCCTATAGCCGACAGGTAGGTAGAGTATAAGTATAAATTTACTTTATTTAACTATACGCAGGTGAGTGATATTATGCCCACATATAGGTATATTATACGTACGATGTGTTACCTCGCATCTTACTTATGGTATGGTCAAATACTATTTCGCAAAGAATTTTCCTAAATAAATTCTATGAAATAAGACGAGACAGTGAAGTGTAGGATATGGGTATAGAATAGGAATGAAAAATAATAATAAAAAACCACAATGTATAATGCATAGATAAACTTTGGAAAAAGACTAATGTAAGGCGAGACAATATATTAGCTTACTCAGAGTTCTCACACATATAATATCAGTTGCATTGGCTACTCACTTAGTGGGTCATTTCGTTCAGTTTTTGATGGGTTTGACAATGAATGGTGAAGGATTGCTCATATGATCAGGTTCCCCATGGAAATACGTCCCACTCGTACTGCGCCTTTTTCGATATAAGTTGTGTAGTGAAAATATTACAATTGCTGCTGGCTAGACACATCCGTTCACTTTGCCGATTTACAGAGAAATGAGCGATTTCCATTTCTTGCCTTCTGATTCTGTCTTTCGTTTGTCCCTGATTGTATGTTGTTACTAGTTTAGGTTTGCTCACCAGATTAGAAGGTTTATTCGTAAGCTACCATCGTTTCTGTGATCATAATATATCTATGGTCAGATCCTTTTTTTCTCCCTCAGTCTTTGTCTTTCATCTCTCTCTTCGTTTTTTTATTATTGCCACATTCGGGCTACATTAATAGAGCGATTACGTATATCGATATCAGGAATCCCGCAATACAAGCAAGCCAAAATTTAAATAATAAACATTAATTGGTTACCATATGAAACCTAAGATTAATGATTTATTTCTTTGATTGTTTATTCATTTGAATAAACATTTATTTATTTATGCATTCATTTAATCACTTATGTACTCATTTTATCAGTGTTCGTCGAAAATCCTCGATGTTGCGGGTGTTACTGTGATACATGAGCGCGTTTCCGCTTTCAACGACCCATTTTTGTGGCATTGGTGAAAAAAGGCTTCGGTATAAAAATTTCGAATACGAGCAAATAAAAAAAAAAATTCGTAGAGACCGTAATTGATTACAGCATTACTCAATACTATGCCATTACCCTTTCAGCTATAAAATTATGATAAATGCAGCCATAACTATTTTTGAAACTTTTAAGTTCAAACCAATTTAGTTTAAGCACTTTTCAAGCGCACTGCCGCCAATACATTTTCAATTTCAAACAAGGTGTGAATCATGTATTAAAAGCAAATTGTAATGAAACATCAATTTTTTCAGTCTAAAGATAATCTACTGTTGTACTTTTAAGTCTACTGATTATTCTCGACGAACGCTGCGATAATTGGTATCTCACGTACCAGAGTCGGCAATGTTCCAATATTACCATGATTACATAAGTCTAAATCGAATAAACTGTTGAATGTGGAAAATGATAGATTAATGATAGATAATAGCAGGGGCGTTTAAATTTCTACTTGCGGCAAAGTTAGTTCAGCGTGGCCTCAGCCTGTCTAGATGGCGTCGAAATCAGTCCTCGAAAGTGTATGAAAACAATCTTGTGTTTAGTGACAAGTTTTGTCAAAATTTTGATCAAAATGATCGAGGAACACGATGAGCGGGAGACCATATGTGATTCAGTAGTAAGTAACAGACTTAAGCTACTTCGGAGTTGAAAAACATCAACCTGAAATAACGAATGTGGGACATGATTTCCAACTCTTCTTAACTTAACCTCAATTTCAGTCCTCACTTGTGGAGGGTTGTCGTTTGCCGGTTAGAATGCAGGATGGTGATGATTGGCGTGAGTTCATAATTCTGTACTAACAAATTATTAATATTCAAACTCACTCTATAAAACCGTACCTTATCTTTACAGCACTTGCTGAAATCATCAGCGTTAAGGAGATGCGAGGTGTTAAATGTTACTATGTTCACTATGTGGATTGTAAGTATTCATCCTTTATAATAAGACAACTCTTTTTGCAGACGTTGTGTTAAATATTCATTCTTATTAAAACGATCGTCAAAATTGCTGCACAATAAGAAAATTCTGATTCAGAACTATGCATTGAAACAGATGTATTTCAGCATAACCTACAAGGTGTTCATTGCGATTCTGTTGAAGTTCTAATCTCCGAGATACGTTGTAATAGGCATTGTAGCATCGGAAAGTTGATGGACTGATTTATAAATATTGATTTGGCTTAATAAATTCATGTACCATGTTACAGTTAACAAACGATTGGATGAATGGGTTATGGAAAACTGTCTGGATACACGAAAAGTTCAATTTCCAAGACGGGACGGCACTACGCCAGGGACAGGGGCAGCGACGCCAAAGAAACAAGCTCCTAGTAGGCCACCGAGTCCTAACAATGTTATACCAGAGCCAGTGAATGGTTCAGCTGTATTACAGGCAGCATTACAAAAAAATATTGCTAGAAAAAGAAAAGGAACTTTTTTGGAGAGCGAGGATTCACAAGAGGCTCCGCCACAACCTGTACCTGCAGCAACTGGTCCAAGATCTACTGGATCACTGGTAGCTCATCATCACGACGATGTCGTAACTAGGATGAAAAATATAGAACTAATCGAATTAGGAAGACATAGGATAAAGCCATGGTACTTCAGCCCATATCCGCAAGAAATGGTTAGCCTGCAATGTATTTATATCTGTGAATTTTGTCTCAAGTATCGAAAAAGTCGGAAATGCCTTGAACGACACTTAGCAAAATGTAATTTACGGCATCCGCCTGGGAACGAGATATATAGGAAAGGATCTATATCGTTTTTTGAAATTGATGGAAGGAAAAACAAAAACTACGCTCAAAACCTTTGTTTATTAGCCAAATTATTCTTAGACCACAAAACATTGTACTACGACACAGATCCATTTTTGTTTTACGTCATGACGGAATTCGATAGCCGAGGATTTCACATCGTAGGATATTTTTCAAAAGAGAAAGAATCGACTGAAGACTACAACGTTGCTTGTATATTAACGATGCCTCCTTACCAGAGGAAGGGTTATGGCAAACTGTTGATAGAATTTTCTTACGAACTATCAAAATTTGAGGGCAAGACTGGATCACCGGAAAAACCATTATCCGACTTGGGATTGTTATCGTATCGGAGTTATTGGGCTCATACGATACTGGACATATTACTAAACGTTAAACCATTAATAGAAAACGAAAAGCCGCAGATCACGATAAACGAAATATGTGAACTAACGTCTATCAAGAAAGAAGATGTTATATCAACTCTACAGAATCTGAACCTTATTAATTATTACAAAGGGCAATACATCGTTACGCTCAATCGGTGAGAAAAACTTTAACGCTGTTTTCAACACTGTTTTAGAAATTGAATTTTTCAATAATTTTAATGAATATATTTTCACAGGGATATAATACAACAGCATGCTGCAGCGATGGAGAAACGCACGATAAGAATAGATCCGAAATGTCTCCATTGGACGCCGAAGGATTGGAGCGTCCGAGCGAAATGGTAAACAAAGTACATACTACACAATATCGAGACACTCGCGTGATTTAGAATAGATTTCAGGAATCCTGAAAGAGACTACATACGTTTCACAAGCGTGCAAAATTGTACATAACTCTTAGTTAGTGGTATTTCATTTTAACGCGGCTGTGTCTAATTTCACGAATTTCGCAATATACCTACATTACAATATCATTAGATGATATGTCTACCTATACAGATCGCATTTTCGTTTGATTCATTCCATGTGTTCCAAGATATAATAGTTTCGCCAATACTCTTTTTTTATATTACTTTTCCGTGTTTAAGAATATATCGTAGTAATAACATAATAAAAACAATGGTCAAAGCGATTTGACGTCGCTTCGGTGCGCTTGTTAGGATGTTCAAATCTTCTTTAATTGAAGGCGCGATGGCAAAGTTATTATATTAATATACGAAATCGTAGCCAGGTGTATGGATTTGTCGTATGTCAGTGTCTCTGTTTGTCTGTGTGTAGTGCGTCGTCGAAGAGCTTGTGACCTAAGTTGTAGCTCTGGTATACAAATCATATAGTGCTGGAAAAGAAAAAAATCGTTGCGTAATCCAAACCAATAAAAAAAAGTGCTCAAAAACTGTGCATTTTGTTCGCGTTAAGGGAACTTGATGTTTTTCGCAACATTGTTATTGTATTTATTACAGCGCTAGCTGGAATGCGATGTAATCAGGTGAGAAATTGTCTGAGATGAGCGACGGAAATGAATAAAAATTACTATCGCCTTTTTGTAAACTGTTTTCTGCGCTGTTTGATGTACAAAACTATCATTGCCTACGCTTATTTGTCAATGCTAAGACTACGAATTGTAAGTGCTATAGCGAATGTGGAACGCTCTTGCCTCGAGAGTTTTGATTCAAGATGCCCAGCAGCGCTACTCTACAGTTTGATATTATCCTTTTTATGCATATATACCTTTTCAGTAATGGCGAAAATTAGGTTGAGCATAATGACGTTAGAGAATAAAACAGTCATTTTCACTAGATATATTAATTGTAAATATAACTGCCCTTAGTTTACTAGAAATTTTATTATTCTGTAGCAGAGTATTTAATAACTATAGTCTACCACCTACATAGACTATATGAAACTTATTATTAATATGTATATATTTTTTTTTATGTCATATGAATTGCGTTCTGTTGTCGTGTGCTAAATTAGACGAAACAGTTCTGGCCAATTCAACGATGCTTCTAACAAACAATTGTTGGCATGTGTATAAAAAAGATTGACGTTGAAGTTTTTGAACAAAATCACGCCATTAGTGAATTTTATTTACAAATCCAAATGATAATCAATATTTCTTCCTTTTCAATCGGATAATTAGAAAAATTTGTAATTTTTATCTAAATGAATTTGGTCCGATTTTCAATATTTCGAGGATACTAACTGGAGATTACTTATATGGATCGATTGATTCTGACTACCCGCTTGTAGACAGAAAGAGAATATAATGTTGTATGGAGAGTTACAAACATACCAGATTCTCGAAACAGAAGCGAAGTCCTACACGACATCGTTAGCCATGAAACACTGTATCTATATGCAATATTATTCAATCGAATTCGCATATATTCGTGAAATTAGACACAATATTCAATATTTCATATATATATATAAATTTTTAAAACATAAATGAATGCAATTGCTATTTCTGTTAGTCGTCAATCAACTTGTACAGCATAATACACTTTGATAGTGTAAAATTGTAAATAAATGAGATTTTATAAGAATATTTTCCTCTCTTCTTATCCTATCCAATATTAATTTTCTGTTACGAAAAGGGTTCAAGAGAAATAATTCATAATATAAATACATCATATATATACATATATATACCATATACGTATATATATATATTATATTCAACAGTAACATCACAGTAGCTTCATATACAATAAATTTGTGTCATATTATAATTTATTTTAGTTTTTGTTTGTTTCCACGTGCGCGTAATGGTAAGTATTGTCGAATATATTTTAATCGACGAGAGCTGACATGTTCTACAGCTAGATAATTCTCACGTTTCTTATATGAATGAGATACAAAAATGAGATCGATATACATGTTAAAAAACAAAAAATTCGCAGCTGTACAGAGATTGGTTATCGTGACAGGGATCAGAAAATTTTTGATGATCTCTACGATCACGCGCACTTGGTACAAGATGTGTCCTTTATATTTTTCTTTAACTTTTCATTATACGGAGTGTACATTCTGTTATATCTTTATCGGATTATATTCTTTATAGTATACATGTACAGATGAACAGTAGACGGCAATGGCTGGACACAGCGGTGTTTGGCAATTTTTAATTTATGATAGGTATTGTATATATTTTGTTTTATCATTCAAATTTTTACCTCTCTGTTTTCTCATTAGATAACTATGTATAAACTTATTCCGTACAACAGCAGAAGAGAATTCAGTTTCATAGGGATAGTCACATCTAAGAAAAAGATGTTACGTGTTACATACGGAGTACGCGAAATCAGAAAAAAAATATGATCAAAACGACAAAGAAGTATTGACAGTCGATCATCGATGCAAAAGAACGATACGAATTATTGGCAATCATGAAGATCAGGTGTACGTGTTTGTACATGAGCCATCCACTAATTAATAACGAGAGGTATAACGTATAGGTAATTCACTGACAATGAGTACATCATGCAGATGAAACGTCGCTAGTGGACGGACATATTTCATTCGATCCAACGTAATATATTCAGCCGGATCTGATAGTTTGCTTCGTACTTTAAGTCTAAGCCTGTAAAAGTTTTCATAACAAGCAACATTCGAGTCTCAGATACTTCCAGATATTATTTATGAATAGATTTTCATCTCGTGTTGTGTTATAATTGTGTTGTCGAAGAGAAGCGATAAAATAATAACTGGATTTGTGAATACGTATGTAATAATTGCCACCTAATTAGTCACATAGTAAGATGAAATGATATTTACTCTAGGTGAAAATTGAAAATCCATGGACAAATTCCAGAATTATCTGAACAATAGTTTTTGAATGATGAATGAATACCAACTAATTACACAGTCCGAATACTCGATTGAGGCGTTTTACAATACGTTATATACATATAAGGTATTATACATGTGGAGTATATATAAGTGGAAAATTCTAACGGGAATTATACATGATCAGTATATAATTCTTTTATCCAGCCTTCTGCCTGAACAATAAGACACTTATTAACAGTTTGGGCGATTCTTTGAGAAGAATCAACAATATTAATTTTCACAATATGTTATACCATAATATTATTATTACTATTACTTACTTGACTATTAATATTGATATTGTTATTTATTATATTATTGGTTATTTCTAACAACAGAATATACATTATGCAGTGGGGAATTGGGGCTCGAAAAATGCTCGACTTTGAAAATAGATCTTCGATCTTCAACTATTGTATATTCATATAGCGGTTGTTTCGATTATAATCCTGAAATGGAACTTATCAGTATTCCCGATTCGCAGAGAACGATCGCACAGCTGGATGACTGTTGTATTTCATCGAATGAATAAGAGAAAAAAACTGATCAATTGATTCGAACCGCCTATATAATACGTATTAATATTGCTGGGGTGGATCATTGCATTTTATTACACCGATAGAAACAAAATTAAAAGAACTTAGATGTTCTCACAGATTCCTAATAAAGCTTCCTCTTCTGTATACGACAATGTTATCCATCCCCTTAAAATTTTGGAGAAAATTCTAGAAAGATTAAAACATGGATCGTTCAAGCAAAGATTATCTAGATCGTTCTCTGAAACGTAACGCTTTAGATATTTATGTATGTGAATACATATGACCGGCGAATAAAAAGCTGTTTTGAATTGTTCGTGCAGAACCAAAACGCGAAAAATCAGAAAAATCAATGTTTCACGTATTATTATTATTATTATTAAAAAACACCTGAGAATTATTCGTGCCTCAGGCGGCTCTCGTGGCAATTTTATTCTGTCCACCGTTACAAGTTTCGGACCAGTGCATATGCATATGAACATTGGGACCCAACTTTCGTGCCCTTAGTGTTAGAACCGTTTTTCATTACGTTCTCTAGCATAGAAATTATTTTCCAGCCCGTCCCCACGGATTTTAGAATCTCTATCTTAGAGTATTGAAGATACAAAATCTACGATAGAAAACAGAACAGACCTCAAATGTTTTTACCCCACATTGAACATCAACGCTTTCAGCAATTAATATTATAATTATTATAATTAAATTAATTATACTAATTATAATATTCATTATGCAATATATATTATATGATATATTATATAATATTATAATATAATATATATATATATGTTAACATAATAATATACTATAGTATTATACATTAATATTATAGTATAATATATTACAGGGGAACGTGGAGCAATATAGGGTAGCGGGGCAGAATGGTGTACCCCAAAAATTTCGTCAAAATTTGTTTTAAGTGATCGAGAAGGACCTCAAACATCATTTTAGATTGAAAATGTTTTCTATTTTTTTCTTATAGATTTTGTTAGGTACCCCATATTGTCCCGCGTTCCCCTATATAATAAGTATTTATGACAATTATACATAATGATAATAATAATTATTATTATTAACATTATCGGTAATGTTATTATTGATATTATAGTTAATTTTATCGTTATTGTTGTTGTTATTAACATTATCGTTATAATAATTATTATTACTTTATTATCATTATTATTGTTATTGTTACTGTTGTTATTATTATTATCGTTATTTTTATTGGTATTATTATTAGTATTATTATTATTTTATATTTATCAGTAGTTTTATGATACAGATTGTCATGTCCAGCATTCACATGCCGCAGATTGTTAAATTTTGCTTTCCAAAATAATCTGTCAACGATCGTTATACAGGGGAGAACGGATGAATCGTGAATTTTTACGTGACATACCAAATGATCTGGAAGATTGGATGTATACAGTAATAATTAAGCCTCGAATGACTTAAGAGAATTCTCGAGGGACATGGACAATTTTCCCAATAAAAGATAGTCAAATGAGTGAAAAAAAGAAATGAATAAGTGTGACAGTGCAGCGCTCAATTACAGAGTATTTGAGTTGCCAGGTGCAAACCGGTAGATTATGTACGTTCATTAAGGTGACATTTTTTCGAACCTCAGAAAAATTTCCCTTTCGAAGACTAAAATCCATTTGAAATTTTGAAAAATTTCCAAAAAAAGGAAAAGTCCCCAACTGCTCGACTAACAGTAACATGCGACCAACCGTCTCGTATTTGAGTCGAAAAATCCGGGATGAAAGTTTTTCTGAGTCTCAATAAATCGCGATTCTAATGTATTTACATACATAATATTGATTTTCACACCTAACTAATACAAGTTTACTATATGTGCAACATTTCGCGCGGTGCGTAACTGATCTGATGTCAACGAACTTTTATTACACCGCTTTACTTCGCGTAATATAATATGTATGTTGTTTTTTGTTACCTAAGCTATGAAAATTGTGCATTTTCTTGTGCTTCGGGTTTCAAAATCTTATAAACTAGAATACGGTATATGTTTCTTTTTCAATTTTTTCATTCTGTTTTCTCTATTTTCCTCTTTCTGCATATTATGTTAGTTACGATGCAATTTTTATATGGTGGTATCAATTTTGGTATCTTAATAGAGTCGATTATACAATCATTACTAGGAATAACAAAGGCGCAGTAAGAATGAATCAGACTTAGTATTGCGTAAAGTTATAGACTCATTGTTATTGGGGCATGAAGTCACCGAAAGGTCCGACACTTGAAAGTCATATCCGACTTAGATTGTTAGACATGTACGTCAAGAAAATGTTGCGAATATGCCCTGAGCAAAGTATTTCACAAATTTTACTGATTCAAAGAAACTCTCTCTGATTTCTCTCTCTTTTTTTCTCTGAGATTGTTTCCTCTGTGGGATAAAAGACATAGTGAACATACATGCGAATTTAGTTCAGCGAATTCGTATAAAACGTTATTCAAGATTTTCATTGCCCTAAAAGTTTTTAGGCTTTAGCTTACGTTTTCGAAAGTTGAGATGCTCTTATAGGCCATTGCATAACTCACGCAAGGGTTTCCTTAACATCATTGGTTTATTATGAGTGCTTCGCTTATAATCCGCAATCAAAACTTTCCTGATTTTGAACTCTCTTCTGGTAAGCTTCTAAGTAGCTATCAACATTTCGGTAGATACCAGAGTTCGCCTGGAACATCAGTGTCTCTAAAATCCTTTCGTTTTTTATAGCTTTTGACGGAAGAACGATCTGAAAAAAAGACGATTTATGATATCGTTAGTATTATTATTATCATTATTCAGTTATTTATTTCTCGTTTCCTGGTCTAATCGAGTGCAAAAATATAAAAATATTGTTCGAATACACACCCTGATAAGTTCTTGCGGCGTTATCCTGTACAACTTCAAATCTCTGCTCAGTCTTTCCATGATGCATTTGAATTCCAACTTGGCATCGAGCTTAGAGGACTTCGTCTTTATCCTATGCTTTGCCCACCCCAACATGGCTTCGAATTTTTTAATTTCAACCACCTCCAAACCACGACACATAATCATTTGGACCATCGACTCACTGAGCGTGAGAAAATCAGGATTTTGAAAAAGCTGGTAAGCTCGTGTTTCAACAAAAGCTAAAATCATATTGACCAGTTCCGAGGCAGAGGTGTACCTCCAGTAGTAATTCTCAAGGGCACAGAGCATTACGCAGACGATATCGATGCGCAAAAACTGTTTGGCATGATGGAAACACGCTTGTAGAAGTTCAGGGAGGTCGTAATGTTCCGCCGCGCATATCAGACCGGGTATGTTGCTGCAAGTCAACGGACACGATCCAGTGTGCAGGTAGTCCAGAAGCGTTCTAAACGTTTCCGGGTCGAATTCGATGATGTCAAACTGCAAAAAGGAATAAATCATTTTTATCAAAGACGAACCTAATTCGTTAATTCATCCTCAAGTGTGAATTTCTAATTTACTTCGGTTTGTGCAAGCTTAGCTCTGTCGACTTTCTGAGCGTCTGCGCAAACGCTCAGTCTAGGAACGGCCAGGGATTGTGCTCCTCTATCCTTGTCTTTGCCCTCTTTATCTGCAATGAGGAATTTGAATAATATGACGAATTGAAGTCAGCCCTGCTGCCGTAAGCCTGATAAACCAGTTCGGTCTCGAAACTCGTCTATGATTCTCCGTGAGACGACCATTCATTCCACAAGTGTAGCAGGCTTACGACAGAGGACTGATCGCTGTAAAAGAAATTACTAACTACTACAATCCTGGGAGCTTGACCATCTCTTCCGGTCTTCTGTCTGCAGGGTATTATTTCCGCTACCGTGCTTCCGAATGCTTCGACCCCAGCCCGCAGTTATAGTGCCGAGTCTTGAGAAAGCTCGCTTCACCATTGGAGATGATGGAACACTTTTGGGCCTAAACATATGAGAACGAGTATCTCACAGAAACCGCAAGGCGGCACTTCAGGGTACGGAGGATGATCAGAAGGGACGTAAAAGTGGAATGGGACTTTCGGGGATACATTGGAGGACCTCAGCTTTCACGATTGATGGATATTTGATAGTTTATTAAAAATTTACCAAAAAATCTTTCGATTTTTTTGTCATTATTCTTTTTTGTCTCATCTCGTTTGCATATCACGTCTCGTGTATCAGGACTGAGGCGGGAGACGATACACGCGACGTTGACGATGATCCGGGAAAATGATGTTCCGGGTCGTCAGATCAATTTAAAACGGCAAAAGTTTGTTTCGCATAGTAATTATTTTTATGCGATATATTGAATTATAGTGCGTAACATTACCGAAATTACAAAAAGAATTGAGAAAATGTAAATTTTGCAAAAACCCATCCAAAATTATACAATAAGTAGTGTGAACTAAATTTTATCGCTCGATAATATTATTGAGATCAAATTAGTCAACATCATGCTAAACAAATACGAAGAAAATTCCTAAATATCGAATGTATTGTATGCAAAATCATGCGGTGCTGTGAGGATTGGATTCATGGATGTGCCTTGAAAAATACACCGAAATATAAATCATTCGACATCGATAAAACAGCATAATATCAATCTCACCATATTCTAATAATATCCTTTCATTGATTAAACGCAGAAAGCATTTACTGCCCTTGAACACTACCATCAATTGCTCAATGTAGACCCAAATCTATGAAATTACCCCTTCAACTTTTCACCCCCCACCCCACTCCGGTAATCGCGGTTACTGTACTTTCGCAATGACCATACCTCGGGCTCTCTATATCCGGAACTTGAAGGAAGTTAGAACTCTTTGGTTTCTGTGGACTTAATAACGTAGGAACAGGCCTAGCGAGTAGCTCCGCGACGGGAACCTGAGGGCTCCCAAAGCCTGTTTGGATTCCATACAACATCTCCTGGAAGACCCTGCAAAAAAATCGGAACCATCATACGAACACGTTCGCGCAGTGGATTAACTTTGAAAAAAAGAAAATAACAATAATTTTTTCAAAATCGAGAACCTGCTTCGCACGCCGAGAATAGCTCGGACACCGATGAATCGAACTTTTTGCTTTTGCTGGCCAGGAACCAAAAATGATACGTCGAAAAGACTGGCGTTCAGAGTGACATTCGCTACGTTGTTCAAAAAGACCCGAGTGAAATCCTTCGCTAGCTGATCGTAATCTTCGAATTGATCCCTTACGGAATCAAGAAGTGGGGATGAAGGTCTCATGTGACCTATAGGTCTCCAAGAGCCACGTCTGAAAAGGGAAGAAAAGTAAATGTAATTTTCGTCTATAAAATCGAGTCAATTATGGCTGAAATAAGCCTGCGGCTTTCGAGAGCGATGGGAATAAAATTTGCATATATTTACCTGTAGGGCTTAGGGATTTGCCCGGTTTCTGCGTGATTTGCCAAATTGGCGACTATGTCCTCGAGCATTTGACTCCTCGTTCTTTCTTGCATTCTCGCAAATTTTGGTGCAGAGTAACTCGCTCTCTCCCCATTCACTATCTTAGTCAAAATCCATTCACGGAACATGGGGCCTGTCAAAATGCCAGACATTCAATCAGTACCACATTCAAATTGTACGTGTGATGTATCGAAAAATTCTTCACCGAATAAAACGAATAACTCGTAAAAAATGAACAACTTGTCTACCTTTTTCAAAAATGCTCTGTTCCCACAGGTACGGTTTGTAGGCGCCGACCTCGTCCCTCGTGACAACAGATACCTCGTATCGAGTGATTTTTCTTTTTATTCTTGGACTCACTCGAACCAAGATAAAAGTGTGAAGAAAATGCGATTTGATGCATGCTGGACTGAAGCTGGTGTTATCTGCTTCTAGAAATACCACGCAAACGATGTCGTTGCCAATGTGTCGCTTTCTCTGAAGCTGTGAACGAAATTCAACAAATGTTAAGTCTACGACTTTCCCTGTTAGGTAATATTAGAGAATAATAAATTCTACGTAGTTAACGAAAATCACATTACGTCTTACCTTTTGAGTATCGTGCTTTTCGTAAGGGAGCAGTGTCGATACGTGAAACATGATTTCGATTCCCCTCCAGTTGGTGTAAACGGAATACAGTCCCGTAAGGTCATGGACGGTATCCAGACCACCTTTGTATTTGTCAAAACCCTTGAGTCTGACTTTGTCGCCAAGAATTTGGAGGAATTCCTCGAATGAAAAGGAGTTGTCGTTGTTGTCAAGAATCTCCTCTTCGCTGTACTGTTCCTCCTGAACATAAATTACCCCAACTTTGAGTTCGGACTTGATAAAAACCTGATCGAGCTTCAAAAGTTCTTCAGGGGTGTCCGGTAGCTGGCCCAAAGTCAACGGGGGATTGATGTTCACTTCTTTCCCCAAACTACGTACAACTTCTTCGCGATTGTATCGATCAGCGAATACGCAACTTGCGGGTATCAAACCGTGAACAGTATAGCTTATAGCTCTGACCAAAATCCTGAATTGATCTCGACCATTAATTGTCTCTTGTTTGATGCTCAAAATCACCGGACCTAAGTCTTCATCATTAGTAAAATAGTTCCAATGTTCAGAACCATAGAAGTACTTTTCGTACGTTTCCTGTTCAACGGACGTCAACTCGAAACCTTGATTTTTTTCCCACTGTTCTTCGATAGCAGTTTTTTTACGTGGTGCATCGTCCGACTCTATTTCGTTTTCTTCGAATAGGCAAAAATCCTGCCTTTGTTGCCGCGACGTCGTTTCTGCTTGTTCCTCTGTTTGTTCTGGGTCTGTAGCTTCTCTGTCGCTTTCGCTCTCGTCCCAAATCGTATCCGACGCGATCTTCTGGCGAGAACATTCGATCCAGTATCCAGGAGTAGGGATTAAATTGTGAGGAAATTCTTCGCAAAATTCATCTGAAAATACACCATCAATTACCATGAAGAAAAGAAAAAACAAAAAACAAGGTAAAAATTTTCCCGATATGACTTTTAAATATGTATGAAAAGTTCTAGTTATGTCTTCAAAATATTTTATCATTGTTACAAAGACATTTTGAAACAATAAAGTCCTCAGCATAGTGAGGGACGATAAATCCTTGATCCAGCGATGCGAATATACCACAGTCGATTCACTGTAAGGTAGAACACCAAGCTGCTTAACAGACAGGGCTTGGTATTCGAACTTAGAGTGAGCCGCTCGCAGCTGACACCTTCGATTCTTCCTCGCATTGACTTATTCCGCTAGTAACAATAACCCTTTGGGTACATTTGACGGCTGACACTCGTCATTTACAGTTTTTGTCGTAGATATGAATATCTCAATGAATGGGTACCCGAAGAGTTGAACCCCGTGGCGTAACCGTCATGCCTGAAAAAACGCTCTGAACTTTTTCAGTACACGCAATAAACTGATCATGCGAGATATAGAAACAAAGACATATCGAAAAACTAATGTCAAATCTTCATAAATATTAAAAATGTGTTTAACAAGAACGCCAGTGGAAATTTCAAAAGACCATCCGGCGGAAAATTTGAACCAGCGCGTCTGACTCGACGCTGTGTACTCCTACTAGCGCGTCTGACTCGACGCGGGGTACTTCCACTGGCGCGTCTGACTCGACGCGGTGTACTTCCACTGGCGCGTCTAACTTGACGCTGTGTACTCCTACTAGCGCGTCTGACTCGACACGGTATACTTCCACTGGCGCGTCTGACTCGACGCTGTGTACTCCTACTAGCGCGTCTGACTCGACGCTGTGTACTCCTACTAGCGCGTCTGACTCGACGCGGTGTACTTCCACTGGCGCGTCTGACTCGACGCGGTGTACTTCCACTGGCGCGTCTAACTTGACGCTGTGTACTCCTACTAGCGCGTCCGACTCGACGCGGTGTACTTCCACTGGCGCGCCTGACTCGACGCGGTGTATAACTACTTGAATGTCTGACACGGTAACCTGAACTTCTACTGAAATCTGGTCGTTCTGACTCGACGCGGTGAGGGTTTTACGATTACGACTGTTTGCGGTTGGGCCAAATCATATATATATATATACATTGCATGTTTAAACTCTGGTTTTATGATTCATTATCACCTGAGGTGGGATGAATAATCGATGTCGACCTTTTCCCATCTGCTGACGTGACTAAAAGCTATCGAAATTATTTTACATTCATAAATCGGTCGAAGCACAAGTTAAAATATTTTTTTCGCTCGGTGTAGACTGCTGGCTTTGAATACATCAAAGAAATGCATCGCGTGATAGAAAAATTATTTGCATACACATGATATTCATATTATGAGAAATATTACTGACCAGAACAAGCTTGCGGCGGTAACGGGAATATGAGGGTAGTCGATGATTTTCGTCGAGCTACGGCACAGCCTAGACTCTGAGGCTTGAAGCTACGAAGTTGTTGCATGAAATCTGAACACTCCATCAGAGCGACGTCCGCAAAGTGCAGGTCACACAGAATGTGGTTCTTGAACCTGAAATTATTTTATTGATCACGTCGCGGAGACAAAAAGAGAAAGAAGAAAAGAGTGAAATGAATGAATGCTGCCCGATTTGAAATTCCATACACCGAATGTGCTACAACCATACGAAGAAATTCGTAAGCCATCAACAACAGACCACACGTGTTGAAGGGACTCGAGTGATGAAGTGTCTCGACGATCAAGTATAATATAGCCCTGTCAGACGTAGGGAGTAGTTCGCATTTAATATTCACGTATTATTGTCGTACGGAAAGCTCCCGTAAAGCAGCCCCATTTCATGTATATGTATATGTGCGCAAATATATGAAATATACCCAGAGGTAATAATGAAATAAGATTCCAACTGATCTCGTAATACGAAACAGAAAATTTTTACTATCGCCATATACGGATTTAAGTTATTGTATATAAAGGGTGTTTTGCGTATTCTCGGCAACTCTGCAGATTCTACTTGAGTCGGTTAAATGGTTAATTAGAAAGGCTCGCATGCGAGTGTTTGCCTATGTTTATTTATTATAGTTATTCCGTGTACATCGGATACGAAAGAATGCGTATTCTCCGATTGGTAGTCTCACCTGCGTGCGCGCTTCTGATTCGGTCCTGTGAGATTGAGGCCGCAACTGTTGCATCTCAGGCACTCCTCGTGGTAATGGTTGTTGTCATAAAGTGGCGAAGGTTCTTCAAATTGAAAATAATCGTGAAAGATCGTCGGACGATAATACACACACTTTGAAAATATTTACGGAATTCTAACAATAAAGAATATGGGTGTGGCATCAGGATCACAATGGAAATTCCTGCATGCGGCGCAGGAAGAGGGGTGGAGGAATTTGCCAACAAAGCGTAGGATTTCATTCGGAATAATATTTCAGTGTTAGGCAGCTGATTAAATTTTCCGGTTCTCCCGTCGAAAATATGAGAAATATAATTCGGCCCTTAATATTCATACACACGTATGTACAAATAACGTATCTTCTCCTCTTTTTCGTTTATATGTACAAATAATATCCACCCTTACACTGACGATGAATTTACGTAACATTTACCAAATCGCGTCACTTTTACCTACATTTGCGGTTCATTTTCGATTCCATAGTTTTTTTTTTTTTTTTAATCACTACACCTTTTTCGAAACTTCATTAACCAGAATTAATTGGGATAATTAAGTTGAGTATCTGGATTAATTCACACTTAACAGAGATTAAAACTATTGCGAAACGTTCGCGCTTACTGCAACTTCAGCTTTCGCCCTGCTCGGGACGAGTTTATTTTGTCTTTCCGCATCCACAAGTGGTTGTCTATGGACAGATATAAGAATTTTCATCTCGTTTCTCTCACCGGTTTAGGTGAGCTGCGCGAGGATGGTACTGAGCGGGAAAGGGGAGAATGAGACCGCAAGAAAACAATCAACGCGGCTATCGACGATCCTCTGATCAAAACGCTGACTGATATCCACGTTTTACTGACGAAAACAAAAAAACAACAGCTTTCGAGTTATAAAATATTCGGAAGGGCAACACCCATCGCATGGCTGATGAAAAATCGAAGCGCTTGTTCTAGGTGTGAATCTTATTAAATCATTATAACCATCTACGAATGTCGTGACAACGGTCACTTTTAATTAATTAACGATCCTCTTTAGTTTTCACCCCTTCTGAAACAATTACCAAATAAACGACAATGCAGTGCTCCGATGTAATTTTCCCGTAGCGCACCCTGTTTTTTATTCCGTTGTTTTCTTCTGTGGTCTTTTTAGTTTTTTTTTCGTGATTAAAAACAAAATTCTATGTTTTGAAGGATTCGGTATTAATTTTCCCACACATCAGACACAGCTTTGAAATGATATTAGATCACACTTTGACACTGTAATTTTTTCTAAAGTCATTCATTCACTGCCACTCTCTTTATGTAACAGTGTGATGATTTTTTATTTGCTATTTTCCAAACATTGTTTTTTTCTTAAACATATCTCTCGAGATTCACGATTCAACTTTTCGTTGAATTGACACCGTATAGTAATCAATTCCTCGTAGGATTTAGATCAATTAATTATTAGTCGATTTAATGACACTTGGTTTAATAACTTACGATAAGATGACACTTGAATTGGGATAAATTCTCTCAGTATTTTTATCAGCGTTGTACACGATATTGTTAGTTTTTTTCATTTCTATTTGTCGACAGACTTATCTACTCACGGCTGATTCTGTTGTCAGCTATCGACTGGAATGCACCCTGTTATAATCTAAGGGAACTATAAAGAGGGTAGCGCTTGCGTGATGTAAACCGTTATCAAAACTACCCTCCGTTGCGCCTGCACGAAAAGACTACGTCTTATTGGATCTCAATGAGTGAAGAGGATCATGGGATCTTAGCGTTGAAATTCAAATTATGAATATCAAAATCTTCGGGTTACGTGCAGTAAATCGAATGAACGATAAATTCAGGGATTTACAAAACGGGAACGGCGAACTATGCATAAAGTTGCGATTTGTATTATAAAAAAATTGAACGTTCATTTTTCTTCCTCGAAACAGCTGCAGATTTTTGAACTTCGGTATTTACTTGATAAACTCACCAGTCTGCGTACTGCTGTCGAAAAATGTACTCGTCGTTTCAACGGTCATCGTGGCAAATGTCCCGTCTGTAATTTGTGCGGAACTGTCCCTCCGGCCTCTGTATCTTTGAACCTGTAACTCATAGAAAACATCGTTGAATATTTTCAAACTTTAACGTGTTCGTCTTTTTTTGAAAACATGAACCCACGGTGTCGTCACTCTGCGAACTTTGTCTTCTGAAATTTCTGCAACGTATCATTTCCTCAGTTGTACTCTGCCGCCGGAAACCCCTCGCGATTAAAATTTCCTCCGTTGTTGACTGTCTTCTGATAACAGGCGCGTGCTGAATCGTTGTCGGACCTCGGGCACAAGGGCTGGGATCCCGGGAAGAACAGGATGAGCTGTCGGATGACCTGAGAACGACGCAAGATCAACAGGTGAATAATATCCGGTACCGCTACAGGTTCTAGGAAACGGTTTATTTTGGCCAGTTAACGCTGACGAAAAATTACCTGGTTGGTCGACCGCAAGCGATTGACGTCGACTGTCGTCTGAGCCTCGCTTTCCTTTGCCGAATTGGACTGATGTCTCTTTTATCGGTTGCGTTTCTGTCCGGACTCAAATGGCTCTTTGAGTCACGTCTTCTGGGGTAAGAAGCAGAGTCAGGACTCAGCGAATCTCGCCGAGCTTTGCGTCCTTGAAACAAACAAACAAAAGCTTCCAGGTTACAATGCGTTCTGGATAAAAATTTGGAGTTAATATTCAGTCGATTGATCCGTCCCTACCTCCATCGTCGGGATCTGGAGAAAGTGTCGGTTGACTTCCACGTCGACCAGGGGGTGGAAGCGATTCGTCGATAGCGGCTGCCTGTCGCGTGAGCCTCGCCAATTTACTCGGCGACGATTCTTTACCTTTGTAATAGCACTGGAATATTCAACATCGATAATGAAAAGTCGTACAATTAGATCTCAGATTAAATTTGTTTTCCTGGAATTTCCCATTTACCTGCGTCGTAGAGTCTCTTCTGGTGGTCAGTAGAGGGTGAGTCGGTACGTTGTTTAGATTTGGCGTTCCTACAGGACTCGAGCTACCTGAGGCTGACATTCCTGGCAACGGGAGGCTGCTTCCGGTCATCGGGGATACTATGGGGGGCGTTACGGATGACATAACGATCGTTGGAGGATTCATTGTCGGGTCTAAATTCAATAGTTTCCCGCTGTCAGTTCCAGTTGACTTCATCTCAACGTGTAACGTAGTGGTTGGCGTCTTCGGGTCCGACTTCACTTCCAAAGTTGCAGAACAGGACTTCTCGTTTTTTTCAGCCTGAAGTCTTTGCGCTTCTAAATGTTCCCTGAATCAGCGATTCAACGGACATTATTCAATAGATCTCGAAGACAATGTAGATAGGTGAGAATTTTCCGACAAGAATGTTATTAATAAAAAAGTTACCTGACTGCGCAACTAGCCGCGCTATCAGTGCTCGACGCACTCGGCCTCTGGTCACTCCGGTAGTATTTAGTTGGCGTGACGCCTCCACCCTCTTGAGATTGTTGGGATTGCCTGCGTCTGTGATGCCGACAATTGTGTTTCCGTTCGCCAGGGCTTACCGATTGTCCACCAGCGACGGAATCCCTTCTCGATTTCGCGCTCTCCCCGGATCCGCGTCTTGAATTTTTTACGGACTCTCCCGACCCTATGAAAACATTTGAGAACACGCCTGTGGTTAGTCTGGCTTCGTAGAAAATATTGGCGCCCATGTACAAAAATTTTATTTCCCGACAAGTCTTATTTCTGCAGAATACAAGATAGATGGACAGAAAAGCTATACTGATATACATATATATGTATACTTTGAGGAATAAGGAGGGTGAAGCTGCGTGGGTTTGCAAAATTTTTGAGTAGTTTCGAAAATATTGATACAACTCATCCAGGATCAATTTCTTCGAACTTCCTTCAGATTCGCAAGCCTTACGTGGGAGTAATAAAATATTATAATCACCTCTTCGCGTGGTCGGGGAAATAACTGTTGGCGGGGCCGATGGCTGTTGCTGGGCATCTTTTTTGCTCCATAATCTGGCAATGTCATTTTTGAACTCACTGATGGCGGAGTCCCTCCTCGACTTCGATGAAACCTGACTTCTGATTCCGCTGTCTGCGGAGCTCTCTCGCCTCTTTCGAAGACTCGCAAGGTGGCTTGCGTCTGTCGTCTGTTGTCTCGACCAGGGCAATGACTTCGCGATATCCGCCAGAGTTTCTCGCCTGTACAATTTGCTTCCCTTGCCACTTTTGTTTGATGTCCCACCCCATTCCCTCAAGATGTCCGTTAGTTGAGCCAAGCTCGAGCGTCGACGTCGTTGATTCGGAGGAGACGAATCCTGAATTTCGTTCGGTGGTGAAATTGAGGTAATCTGTGCGGCAGAATCCCTCCTTCCAGCGCCTGAAATTATCCGACATATTTTTATATCTACGAAATAAGATTGTTAAGAAGGAGAAATAGAGTACGGTAATTGCGTTTACGATCTAATATCACTTTCGTTTAATTTACTTTGCCCATATACCGTACACCATCGAGCCAAGATCTTTGCCACAAGGCTCCAACTTTATAATTGGGTAGTTTGTTATTCTTTCAGCAGCCGAGGTGTTACTCTAATTAAAATGGCTCTGCACCGTACCCGCGGTGTACGATGCGAAAATATGAACTACGCTTCGATACATTTCACGCCCGATTGTTAACCGAACGATCCATAATGTACCAGCCGACCCATAAAGAAGACCAAAATTTCAATCAAACCAAGGCATTGAGGTGCTGTCTCGCGTTAAAAGACTCCTACATCGGGAATATAAAAACGTCTCTTACGAACCTCACGAGTTACAAAGTAAAAAGGCAATCATTTTCTATCACGATTGTATCTTTCGACAGAAAATGACGTATGAACGACTCATTGGATCGAGCGAAACTGTGGTAATTTATGCTTGAAATGGTTACCCAGCCGCTGCTTGAGCGTCGACTCCTCGACTTGCTCTCGCACGAGATCGTCCCATCCATTTCCGCCCTGCCAAATTAGTCCCACCTGGTGGCTCAGGATGGGCAGGTTGCACACGAAGCAGATCGCTGTCATGGTCCTGAAAATTAAATATTACGAAAATTTTTTCCAAAAATGTAACAAGCAGCGGTGACTCGCTTAGATTATGCGTCATAAGTATTTTTAATATGCGGTGGAAGGAATAGAAATGGGTGTATCTTGAAGTGAAATATGAAATTGAATAGGCCATGCCGAGAGAGCGGTTTTTACTTGTTCTTTCAGAGAGGCTAAATTTTTTCAGTTGGGCCGGTAATAGAGTTTCATTGAATGATGAAAGCGCATTCGTCTCAAACTGTGCTTTTCTCGTACATTACTACGCATCGCACACACGTATACATGTGTAAAATGCGTTGAAATTAGGTTTCAAGTGATTGAATATTTTTTTCTTTCTCTAATCGTGAGTGTACGACATGAGGAATATGTACACTTTTACGCCGGTTGAACTATGGTTGCACTCTTTGAGAAGAGCGATGTGGTACAATGTTATATAGTGCTCTAACTTGCTTTTTCCGCTCGAAATGATGATAAAATTTAAGAAAAAAAGCGCAATCTTGCATCTACAGCTACGATTACAAATAATAAATTCATAACTATTCGTACATACTATATTGCGCTAAATCAGTCTAATGGTGACGATCAACCGATGACAGAAATAAAGAAGAATCATGTAAAGAAAATCAACGGAAATTTTATTGTAGAATAAACGTCACAATACAGTCTGGCAGTGA
The DNA here is from genome assembly GCF_917208135.1 of Athalia rosae. Lineage (NCBI taxonomy): Eukaryota > Metazoa > Arthropoda > Insecta > Hymenoptera > Athaliidae > Athalia > Athalia rosae. Next base: position 12,935,279 of record NC_064026.1, read on the forward strand.
ATATATACTATACTTTTTACAGTTTAAATACTTTTGAAAAAATTAGTCGAATTTGTGAACTTCATTCCAAAGCAGAGATGCAGAGCAAAGATATTTCAGTATGGAGAAATACGAGAGTAATAGAAATTTTTAGAAAATAGATTTTGATCTTATATTTTCGACCTGTAGTGTCGAAGTCTGGGACTCGGCAACGACATCGCATGGCAAGGCCCTGGCCGACCTGGAAAAAATAGGTACACGAAAAACATTTTTACCTTTATGTACTTTTTTTCTATCTAATTCTCTTTTTAGTTTTGATGCGAGAAATTTTTCATCCTCCGATAAAAAATTTTGTTTTGGCTAATTTATTTGTTTTACAATTAGTGGTGTTGAATCATTCCATCGCGGTGTTAGGTAAATACAAGTAGAAAGTTGAGTGAAACCACCGTAACGGATTTCCCATGCAATTTTATCCGTTGCTATGGTTTATATTTTACTTTTATAATTAAATAACTTTCATCGAGGAATGCTCGGGACGTGGTTAAAAATTGAACGCGGTACACCAGGGTAAGAGGATTATTGAATAATTTCGTGAATATATTTTAAAAGCTAGTACTTGTGGACACGGTTACGTGTATAATGGTATCTCGCTTTTACATTATTGTCGTAAGCATTTTTTTTGTTTTATTTTTAATAATCCAGAAAAATTAATTACCAGTCAATTTTTGTTTCATCAACAATATCAATAAGCTTGCTCGATACGGAAAACCGCCCCATACCTGTAAACTGCCAATATCATCAGTTCGAAATAAATATAGAGGATAGTTATGGTTTACAGAGAATCGTTAATGATGATTTGTGTTCATGGTTATCGTAAATGGATAAAGTTTATGATACATATATGTATAATAAATGTACGTGATCAGAAATAATTCACTACCTACCGTTGATCAGTCTGCCTGATCAGCACGAGCCACTGCAGCCTGTACTGGTGGAGTTTCAGCGAAGTGCAGATCTCTCTGTCTTTCCACCGTGATCTCAACCGCAACCGCAACCCCCATCCCTACGCTCAGGCACCAGTCGGTAAATGTCCAAACAACCCCAAATGATCAATATATAGGCCCGCAAGTATACACACACATACCTGATTACATCACACATACTACAGTACACAAATACGAATCGAAGTAGGTGATTCCATCGATCGGCGAAAAAGATTGAACCCGGACATGGCGTATGAATGTTTGTAGCTACATTAGAAACGATTGAATATGTGCATGGAAATTATTTTTGTTTCCTGACGCTGATCGTAATTGATTTTCTGGACATTTTTTTCCTGCAACATTTGGACAACTATTGCTTCTTGTTACGATTACTCATATACACTGATATTTACTTGCTTGAAAAAACAGTGAATTATTCACTTCTCTCCCCCCCTCCCCCCACCCCCCACCCCCCTATCCCTAGAATAACAGGTGCCTTCAGAAAGCCTACGCAGCCCATGAGGTTAATCGAGTCTGAGTGTTTTTCAACTGACCCCTCTGTGTATTGAGACGTAAGCGTACATAACTTTTTTTTTTGTTCCTCTTTTTCGTATTTCCTTTATCATACGTCGGGATGAAACGAAAAAAAAAAAAAGAAGAAAAGTTTCACCGGGGAATAATGGATCGCTTCGAGCTTTAGTCCTGCGATCCAATTTTCGTTGAAAGAAAGGAAAATCACGCACTACACGGTTTTCGAAGTTTGCGAACTCGACAAGAAATTAAGTGAAAACTTGACGTTCCTTTATGATTTTTATAAGACTCACTGCGTCATTCCGATGGAAAGAAGAGGCTTTGATATATCCGCTTTTGAAAAGTCAGCAAAAATTAACAAAGCCCATGATACCCGAAATGCTTTGGTCCCTACAAGTTTATCCAGTTATAACGCTTGATCGATTTTCCAATTTTGTACGCAAGATTTCGTATGGCGACAAATTTCACTTTTACTCTTCTGTTTTTCTACACATCGTACCGATGATCAAATCAAATGGGCTTTCGATGAGAACTCTACTAACCTTCGCCGTTTGGCGAAATTACCCATGGACCTAACTTCGATGAAATAAAATGAATCAACCAAACGGAGGAGAACTTTGGCAAAAACATCTGATCTCTCTGCGATATAAGTCTGTCCGATGCCATCGACGTTAAGTTCGTTGATGGGAAAAATACAAATCAAGTTATACCAACGCTATTTGAGTTACATGGAAACTCGTCGAAACTCTACAAGAAATTATATGAGAGTCCGCATTCTTCGGTTCTTCAATTTCAATTATATTTTGCTCTAGTTAAACCTGTGGAGAATATCTGGCCTTTCACATAGAAGCATTGGTTCAATTTGAGCCACGCAATTAAGCGATATTGGCAAAGATTAAGAATCAAGAAAATATGATTCATCATTTTGGCTCATTTGTTCATCGTGTCTTTGTTACTCATGATTCATTCATATTTTTTTCAAGATTGGAAACCTTCCTGATTCTGAGTGGGTGAAATAATTCAAATCGACGAAATTGAGATATATCTTTATAACGAGCTGTGTTTCGTTATTTCTCTCAAATTTTATGCCTCGTGTTTCGTATTAAAGCAATATGCCGCCGAAGGCAACGCACGTGATTTTATTCGAAAATGTACAGTATTAAAAAATTATACACATCCATCGGCTTCTCTTTAACCCAAATTGTCAATTATATTTCACCCCTCCGTACAAATCCGCCCGGTACTCGAAATCTGTAGTAAAATTCGAGACAGATAAATTCCTGACCAAAGTAGACGGCAGCTGTTAATATCGTACTAATATCGATCACATAGGGGAAACGGTGTAGCGGGACCGAAATGGGGTAGCGGGGGCAAAATGGAGTACCCCAAAAATGTTTGAACATTTTTCTAAAAAATTATCGAACATCATTCCGAATTAACTATTTTTCCTCTAATGGTTTCCTCGAGTACCCCGTTTAGCCCCGCCTTTCCCTATACCAAATTTTCTCCGGAATTTCATAATCTGTACTGTAACCATATAAATTTTTTCATTCACACCAAGTGGCATTCGTTTAAAATCAGAACAATGGACGAATAATGATAACTTATAGTATTTGAAACGACGATTGCTCCCAACAATACAAGTGAGTAATTTCAAAGTTCCTCTCCCTTTCGCATACATGTTTTTCTCAACTCAAGGCCATCCTCTAACATGCTTTTGTTTCGGTATCACAGCCCTGTACATTAAACGTGAAATAAATACAGGCAGGTGAATTTATATCTATATTCATATACCCTGTGTGAGGTATGGGGTACAAAGGAAGTGTCCTCAGGGTAAACGTCCCGCGGGAGCAAGTTCCCGAAGAGCCTCCAGGTGGTTTGGAAGTGCCAGAGTACGACTGAAGGATACGTTCTACGTTACCGCGGTATATATTCCGGCAGGTGAAACAAAGACGATGTTAGAATTGCGTCACCGTGGAAACCAAAGCTACGTTCTAATAATTACAAAACAGAATCTAGTTTAAAGCAACGCTACAGCATCGAATATCTCCTTACCGTCTTACGGGATGAAAGAAGTTCAAAGCCTCATACGATCCCTGCATTTTACCCAACATTTCTCCCGTATGCCGAAAAGTTACGTCTAATCAAGTTCGAACGATTTTCTCTACGATTCAGAACTGAACTCTGTCTGTAGGCCGTTTGAAGGAAAACCAAGTTATCACATTGGCTCCGAAGAGTTTTAGTCCGCGGCAATCGGAATGATTCCTCAAAAATCGTCTGAATTACGAACGATCTGTAATTCAGTTGTGCTAAATGATCAAATAAATTCATCCATTCATTTCCCAGCGGTTTCCGATGCCGCGTGTAAAATTACTCGCTAACAGACGATGGAAAATATCAGATAACCATCCATCCGCTAATGACAGTGTACCAATAATTCAATTTGCGTTGCGTGTTAAGTGATACACATGTACATATAAGTATGATCATCTATGGTATGATGTTCGCAAATATCGCCGGATGTAGTTGAATTCATCGAGGGTATGCAAAATGCATACTATAGTCGGTAGCGTGCAGCACTACGAATATTCCGTGTCGACGTATTTTAGTACGGCCTCACTTACGAGGGTTCACGATATACACCGCAGGGATACAGGAGGGTAGGCGGGTAGGTGAGTTTGAGATTGTCTCTCCTTTGCGGGAGCGTCTTTTTAGAATCACGAGATGTTCTCTACAGTGGAGCTGTACGTACAGTATGTTTTGGATGAGCTTTGGTACAAGAGGGATAAATGAAGAGTCACGTTGCTCAGCTTAGCTTCGGGGCGGTACATGGAACAAAGAATTGGATAGCAGCTTTTGCTCTCCTCGGTGTTACCTTTTACCTTCTCCAATGCTTTATCTTTGACGAGGGTGGCCTTGTGTTTCTTTTTATATGATATACGCAAATCTCATGCCGCACGTGACTCGACCACGGTCGTGAACAACCGGTGCACCGACAATTTTACCACGCGGAGCACCATCGATGGAAAACTCCTTTCCAAGTAGATTAAGTTTAAGGATGAAATATTGTTTACGATCCACTCTAGGAAATGATCGGATGGATGCGCGAATAGCGTCTCCATATTGTGCATGGAATCGGTTGCGCGTTTTTGGAGTTCGAAAGAAAAGGAGACGATAAAAAATAAAAACCAACGAACCAAGATGGGGTGGTAGGTGAAAGACCTTGGCAAAATGCTACTTGCTCCAATGCCAACCTTTACCTCTCTCGTTGACTTTCACATCTTTCAAAGGATCCCTTCAATTACTCAACGGGATGACGAAGTATCTCTACCCATTGGCCGTGTTATATTTCCTCTCTTGGCTTGAAGCCTCGCGTGTATTTGAGGTGATGACTTTATCCCAAGTGCTGACAGGAAAATTCCACGTAAAGCTCATAGTTGAATAATAATACGCGGAGTTTAAATCCCGTGAATATTTGACGCGCTTTTCGTGAACGTCTGGTTCGATTAAACAGATTTCAATGATTTCAACCGACGGGCGTTCTGTAAGAAATTTCCGACGATTTTTCATCTTTTTTTCATTAAAATTCACCTTTCACGGGTGAAAGGAGTTTCATGTGACCGATGCTCTGAACTGGCATCAGTTATTCGTTTGTAAGGGTCAGAAGATGTGGAAAAAAAAAAAATAGAGGGAAAGTGAATAATAGCGAAGCCACTCTAAATTTCTACAAGTTGGAATGCGAACGGTGAAAAAATATTTATGGTAGTTGAGTGAACTGGGAGAAAAAGTTTTGGTAAGTCATGCAAAGGGTGGATGACGCGCTGACATTCAATTTATTTGGTTGTGGGTGGTACGAATCTCATCTTTACCGTTACAACGACGTTTTACCAAAAACTGCTAGAAGAATTCTAAATTTACCAACGAACATATACGCATAAAGAAATATGGCTTCAATGAGAACGGAGGGTCGGAATTTGGTTGGATAAGAGAGCGCGGTGTCCAAAGAACAGGAAAATTCCATTGTGAAATCGACTAACGTATTGATTATTTACGTATAAAAAACGAAATTTCCGGAGGTGGAGACTGCACCGGCTAAAAATACAATAATGAGGGGTTGAATATAAAATATATAACTACCTCGAGTTGTTCTGAAAGAGGGTTGTGCAGATGCTTTCGAGAATTGGACGGATTTCTTTAATTATTACTGGAATCGTAGGAGCTGAGCCAAGTTATGCCAAAATTAGCTGACGAGCTTTTTTCCCCTCCCCTCAAACCCCCCCGAACCACCGAGTTTTCGCATCTACCACATCTTAGGCCAGCGTAAACTCCAAACTCCGCCAACTATTTAGCAGACTCAAGACACACAGTGACGAGCACAGAACTTGGGCACATCACCCTCCTCTACTCTGCATCCCCCTTTCTCTTCAATACGGATCGTACATTTTCCTGTATTACATAATAACCAAAACCAAACTAACGGCAAAGTTTTACCCCCGCCGTGCCACTGAAATAGAACCAAAATTTGATTACAACTCCGGATCGAGGTCGTATAGTTTTTTTTTAACGATCCACTTACAATCACCTCATCTTGAAATGAAAATGCACTTATCGTTAGTCCTTTTCAGTTCGTCGATAATAAAATATCCTGTCTTGAAAAACAAGCCGTATATTCTCTGTGGTAGATGATAATTTCTATAACTTTTCATCACTGGGTACATCAAATTCGTAGCTAACCATAAAAGGAGGAATCCCAACCCCGTATATTTCACAAATGTAGACGTAGTATCGCATGATACATAATACGTGAGTTCAAAGCGAAGGTACAGCGAGGATTTGAATCTAGGTCACAAATTTCGTACTCATATACACGCCTGAATGGTATAGAAAAATGAAGGTTCGCCGTGCGCGGATACGAAACGCGCCGCTGCTTTTGCTCTGAATTTTATTCTCGTCTGTGAATAAATGTTGGAATCCAAATAATCCAGCAAATGAGTGCATTCAGCGGTTCGGAAAGAATACTTTGGGAGGAGAATTAAACAGTGTGTCTCGTCATCGAATTCAATCAGCACAGGGATCTGATAAGTTTTCGAATGAGCCGACCAGCTAAATGATGTCAAAAACATTCTGTCCAATTATTCAGTTATTCAACTGATCGACTTTTTTTTGTTAGATTTCACTTCACGTCCGATGACGCCTTTCTTTGACTTAGATGCGAAATGATGCTCGCATTCCTATTACCTGTGTGAACCTGGCACCCGGTTTTCGAAGAAAAATATGAAAATATACTCATAAAATTGCAAATCGTTTGTAGTTGTTTGTAGTTGAGGAATTTTCTTTTGTAGCTGAACAGAAAAAAAGACAGGGTACTTTGTTGAAAATACAAAATTCTTTCACTGAATAACTACAATCGATTTGCTAGTTTTTGAGTATATTTTCATATTTTTTTTCGGAAGTCGGGTGGCAGGTTCACAGAGGTAGTCGGTTTCATTCGGACGCTCGACGGTCAGTTTGCAGTGGTGGAAATTAGCCGTTAGAGAATTCGAGATAACCGCGGCGGCCGCGTATAGTCCACACCGCAAAACAAAAAATAAAAACAGTAAAAATTGTGTCAAAAGTAATACCACTAGCGGAAATTCGTTCATTTTTTCGCTAAACTACCTTCTTTGCAAAGATATAATAAATAAACTATAGAATTCACCCATCCACCGTTCCCTTTTAAACCCTCTTTGAATCGATGATACGGGCATGTGAGTATGAATCCACTTGGAATGCACCCCTGGGAATGGGAAAAATATTTATAGTTCATTTTCTCTCTACTCGTCCTTATGCGCTTGTATATTATACCTACCCAGCTTTGAGCGTGTACAGATACAGCACGCACATACCGGTCGTACACGCATCTGTCCTCCCTGTGACCCCGACCTCGACCTTATCCTCCACCTCCCCCACACCCCTGGTCTGCTGCTGACAACCCTTTGAAACTGGGGCTCTGGCTATATCTCTCGCTCACCCCGCCCGGCACTAAATTAATATCAAATAACCTGCCCGCGTACTCGGCGTTCCTCGACTACCTCGCTATCCCAACTTCTCTCTTCTCGTAACCGCGTTCAATTCTCGCGTACGAGCGAACAAACATTATCCAGAGAGTCAGCCGCCCCAACGCAATCGCGTAATAGCGTTCTCTTGCAATAATCGGTTACTACGAACATTCTAAACGTTCCCGAACCCCCGTATCGTACGGGCCGAGCTATGCGTTTGCGAGGGTGCAAATATCGACGAGGGATCACCTTCCGATAACTGTTATTGATTTCGAAGTATGAAAATTCCATAGCTGAAAAATTAATACCCTTCGAATCCTAGCGTATGCGAGATATTATTCGTAGATTGCAGAATGATATGATATTTGAAAATTTCAATTCACACCTTACATTGCGCAGTAATATTCGAGATGGTTATCGTGTATCACGTGGGCGAATCATCTGGCATTTCTTTCGAGAGAAGGTGGCATTCTCGCGGATCCAGCTGCAGAGGTAAAAAATAGAACCAAGTTTTTCACTTTTTGAGGGTAAAGTTTTACCGCGTTCTCGAGCTTTTGTCTCTATTTTTTCACGTCTCTATCTCTTCCTCACAACGGTAGCTTCTTCTTCTTTTATCGGCGGAATTCACCCCGTACCCTATGCTGATGAAAGAAGCATGCCGCAGAAGGTTAAGTTATATCACGCCACACTGACCACGAGAGAGTAGACTTTCGTTTTCGCTTTTTTTTTATCAGTTCTTCTTTCTTTTTGGTTTACTTTTCCCTTTATTTTTCTGTTTGCCAAAGGCGACTCTTCCTACCCCAACTGAATTTCTAAAGTTCTCTACTGTTGCGGAGTGTATATAGCAACGCGTAAAAGACCTCGTGTGATAACGGAATAAATCGTATTCCACACGATGCAGAAGTTCAAAGCTTGTCGAGCACGGGGAGATCTTTCTTTAAATCTCATGTAAATCGGAATAGGTAAGTATTGCGGTAAGGCGGTTCGCCCAACGTGGGGACTACAAAGCAAACATTGATTTCATACACACAAATATACAAATATATCTAGATTTATGAAAATCTGTGTATTGGGGTGATTTCTAATTTGGATATTTTCGAATTTCGAAGTTCCTATGAGCTCCGTCTGTTCTCTCGTCACTTTCCAACAACAACAAAAAAAATTTCTCGTCAGCTCAATTTCTATAAGAATTCCGGGGGTCAGCTTCTATCGTGAGGATAAATCCGACAGAATTAAAAATTTTCTGATCAACTAATTTAGCCGAAAAAAATTGAACGTTCAGTGATAAATACCCCCATGTTATTCCGAATGAAAAACTCACCAAGCCGAGAGATACGGTTTAAAATTGAGATAAAAACCAGTGATTTTTGGAAAATTTCTTCTTATTTATATCCAAAGTCTTGAGCCTCGCTCTTGACTTTGCTGTTTGTTTCTCAAGTCTTTTCCCTTGAGAGCATCAAAATTCTGAATTATCCAAAATAAGAGCGACTTATTTCGTATGTGTAATACTATCTATGACATGTGAGAGGAAAAGAGTTTTACCATCCCGTCTAAGACGGTCAAAAGGACTGAAGTTCTCGAAAATACGAGGAACGAGGTATGAATAAAAAGAACATTACTCTCAGCAAACATGAATATATGAAAAGTATCCCGTGACCTATTCACAATCCCCTCAAAGACTTACCAATGGGGGTTGAATTTCTTGAAATCAGAAAACATCTAATCACCATCACCCCAGAGCTCGGAAGATTATTTTACATATTCTAGAATCCATAATTTTAGAGTAAGTTAAATTTTATCATAAAATCCCTCACGTATTTGGCTGTGAAAATAAAAGATCAACCAAGTTATTCACCCTCGTGGTTAATCGATATATTTTATTTCTCTCTCTCTCTCATTTGGACACCCTTTTTACCGCGAGTATTGAAAATATTGTAGTGAATGACAATTACCGCCCCGCCAAGCGGTCGACTCCGAAGGTTTCTATATCATATGACGGAGATCGCAAGACCGAAATGTATATACCGTTTTGAGGGACGTTAAAACAATGGAGGTATTGTTATCAGTGTTACCAACTTCTCACAATGGATCTTGTGCGAGGAGGGGAATGAAAAAAGAAGTCGGAACAATACACTCTCTGTGGAAGTGGACCCAACTGATGCCGCCGTCCCGAATCAATTTAATTCTTCCAACCACTTTAGTTAACGAGAAATATGACGCCGTTCTTCTATTATTCATTTATTCTCTAATTTATTCGTATTTTTAATCATTTTCAGTCCGTTGCTGTATTTTTTTTTTCTCCTCGTTTTCTCGTTCGTTTTGTAAATTTAATTTGAAAATAGAATCGTAAGGGGGTGGTTTTCGTGCGGAACTCACTCAACACGATGGCTCGGTCATTCCTTTCGATTGAGATGTTCCTCAAACTAATCGGGTGAAAATGACGCTCGAAGAACGTAAAGGGCGGAGAAAAAAGGCTGGATCCGACCAATGCCCATCCCCTGTGTCTGACTCTGCGCTGACCTTAGCAAAAATAGAAAATTCTGTGAGAGCCAATATCAATGATCGATTCAATTAGATATATAAGGATGCGGCACATCTTTACTCTCCTTTTCGATTCATTTATCAATCTGTCTCTCATAATGACTCGATGGTACAAGGTTCGTTTCTTCGAAACGAGAGCGGATTACAAAGAAGCATTTCGAGCACGTACGTACTTACATACATGTATAGCAGACGCGGCGAGGTCCCTACGGTCAAAGAAGACCATCCTAATGAATTTTTTGTCGAAACGTTCCAAAATTTATCAAAGACCACCTTCCAAAAGTCTTGGGAACATCTGCTCTATACAATTAATCAGACATGTGTGTTTCGAACAAGAGGATCCGCATAGTGGGTATATCTGTTTATCGAATTTTCAAACAAATTATCCCAACCTTTCTCCTCTGCTGAACAAAGCCCAATTAGCATATAGTCATTCAATAAGCTCGCTAATTTCACAGGCTTAGATCTAATCCATAGTTAACTCGAGCTCGGAAATATAGAGGCTATAATGAATGGTAACTCACGTTTCACGAAAATTAATAAGGTGGGCGTTATATTTCTCCGTATATTATACCGAAGCTTCGGCCCGGAAGTAGCTTAAAATTTTTTATCCCAACCGCATGGTGATTTAATTTATGATAAAATATGTTAATGAAGAATGACGCGATTTGCGCTGCAAGCGAGTGAGCGCCGGGAATAAAGCACAGGTGATATTCACTAACAACGTACCACTCGGAGCTCATCTCGATACGATGAATTATGTGATGATTTCTGGCTGTTCTGAAACAAGCAACTCAATTATCGAACCCCATTTCGAATAATTTTGCAATCCGTCGAGCGTGCTTCTCGATAAATTGTATCTCGCATATAAATACTTGCAAATGAAAACGGTAACAGTTTTCAAATCGTCCCCTCCTCTCTGAAGCCGTCGATCTGTTTTGACTAGGTAATGAGATTTATTACGTTAAAAGCCGTTTCAAACCTGAATCGCCGCATTTTTCCGTAATGTTTGACGTTTCCAGTAAATTCAATGACGTGAATTTACGCAATTTCATCCATCGTGAATGCAAATTTTATACCCCAACGAACGCGAGGATGGTCCAAGCACATATGAAAATTTCTCAAACGATATACACCGTTCGTGCGCCAATACTTCTTCCTATCCTTGGCCTATAAATTTGTCATCCGTACAGAATCGCGAAGAAAATATGTACTTTAATTGCTCATTAAAAAAGCGTTATTCCCACGTTCTATCTTCGAAAGCAGAGTTAGGTCTACGTTTCGACAAATAACTCCCATATTTATAATATTACAGCAAATGATCAACCACATGAATTAGCGGCAAGCTTTCAATTGAACCTAATTTCAATAAAGTTGACCGTATAATGTCGTTGATATATGATAATCTCGACTCCCTGGAGACTCGGCGGGCTTTTTGAGTAAAAACGAATTCAGAACACTCGTGTGGTGATTCAAGATTAGCCCACCAAGCACCATGTACTCCAATTTTTTCTTTCATTTTTCTCCAAATTTGATCTAATTTTTTTTTCTTTTTAATTTTCTTATCAAATTCAATTCAATTTATTTTCTTTTCCTCTTCTGTCCAATTTTATATTCATTCGATTGATAATATCAGTCTTCTCTAGTTCTTCTATGCACGATGCAAAATTACATGTACTTGCCACAATGATTGATTTCGATCCTTTTTTCCACCGAGGAATTTAATTTTACGTTTACTCTTAAGGAGTCACTTTTTGGTGGCGATTGATTTGGAGAATTTATAAATTAATAAATTTGGCGATGTTTTTTGCAGTCGAGGTGTTTTTTTTTTTTTTGTTTTTTTTTCGGTACGATTCAACCTAACCATCCATCTAGTTTTTATTGTAGAAATTCTGACGCGCCGGGGGGTTGAAATGGAATTGTTCAAAATATTTGTAACGCGATAACAAACCCTATTAAATAATTTATCGAGTTAGCAACTACTCGCTGCAGTCCAAGGAACAACGGAGGTATACGTGGCTTCCGTTGCTCACGCGCGTATCAAACGGGAACGAGGAAATACTCGGGCAACAGGAGGAAAAGCAGCAAAACAGGACGTAGGGCGATACAGGGAGCGAGCAAGTATGTACGGAGGATGGGTAATAGCCAACTCGGTACACCACCTAAATCAATTACCGTATCCCGAGGGTAGGGGTGACTCCGACAACATTCTAGACAGAGGCGACGGTCGCTGCGCTTCCACGTCTCTTTCACGAGGTCTCAAATATCTTTTTCTACGGCCGGTCGACCTTCGTTCCTACTTCGTATACGTACAATCACATTCGTCTCATATCTATGTACGGATGTGAGCATGTCTTCTATGCCTACGTATCTCGTAATTGCATCCCGCAAAGGGCTTTCATCCCTCAGAATTCTTCGCTGAAATGGATACTTGAGCGAAATAGGGAGTCGCGAACCGGTTGATAGCTTGCCAGTTTGCCGCCTAATGGTATATGGGTATCGTTTCCAACGGGCATAAGGTGTGGTATATAACTTACAACTCGTACTTGAAACATTTGAACGCCAGGTACTTCGTACACTCTCGTGCCCAAATTTTTCACCTACTCTCCAGACTCTTCATCGGATCGAGCTTTTATTTCAGAAAGTGGGAAGAATAAAGAGAAAATTAAATGGGTCCATGCGAAATATCATCCCACGTAAGTTTTCATTGGCCACATTCTTCCTTCGACGCATCTTCACGATCGGCGTATATAACCGGGAAACAGATATGAACCACTCGAAATGCAATGTGAAATATATTGATATGGTTTTCAACGATAACGCACGCGAATGAAGAGAAGCGTCGTACATTATACACCCGGCAACGGAATTGCTCCTTCGACAAATTGCGACACTGTATCGAAGTATGGTTTTCTGCATTTTTCATTCGTCTTATCATCCATTTATCCTCCTTTTCCTGGTGGGGTACCGCATATCCAAGATATACGAGGATAATTAGGAAGACAAATCGCGGTCATGCAATATGTCCCATCCAGGTGTATACTATTTCGCTGCACTTGCGGCATAACTTGACGCGCAGTCTCAGGACACGTAATTGATTGCATGAAATGTGTCTGCACCCTGTATAAACGAGACTAGATGTCGAGCGAGAATATCTATCGCCATAGATATTTGCGTGTATCCAGTGCCAACATAGCCTGCAAGCACCGATGCTTCCGTTGAGCCAACGTTTTAACATTATTTATCCGTCTCTTATAGGGCTCTCATTCTTTTTTCATCACTCTCGATAAATATATATATATACATATAAAACAGGTACATATTTACCCAAGTTCTTCGTCCGTATACTCTATATCATAACTTACGATAACAGTACGGTAAACTCGAAACGAGGGGACGTGTTAATAAAAAATTGAAAGAAAAAAAAAGGATGGAAAAAAAAAAATCGCTCAAGTGCTACAAAAGTCACTTATCGTCAATATCGACCGTGTAATCTAATTTTCGGTCCATTAATTGCCGTATTTTTTGAAAACCTAAAATTAGATGAGGAAAATATATAGATTCCTGCGTATGAAATTGCACGAACTATAGAAATACCGAGGTTCCTTTTGTTTTACGTAACTCTGGAAATTATTCGTTGTACGCATTTGAATGTTGTGTACGTCCCTGTAACGTATGTACATACATTCGTATTATACTTTATACTTTATGGTTTATTACATCGTATAAATGTATACTTTGCGCAATATCTTGTACTTTATTTTACTTATTACATGTTCGCTCCGCTTCCAACGTCTCTTAGAAAACAAAATTATTTCCCTCTCAGTTTTTCTCTCAGCAGGTTCCATCGAGCGCCGCTATAGGTATAATAAGTTGCACGACAACAACCGACAACGACAACGAGGAAAGGCAACGGACCAACGACGGCGCGAACGAGCTATGCAGCTATACACTCGCGCGGTTTATGGTTCACGCTTGCGATGAACCAGTCGCACGTGGGCACGCGTGACCCTGTCACCGCCACCTTTTTTTCCACAACTCTTACTTCCGGCAGCTCCTAATTGACTTCCTGCACGTGACGTCATAACGAAGAGAACAGAAGGACATGAGAAAACAACGTAATGATAAGAATAATGATGATTATCAAACAACATGGGCTAGGTAGTCCACAGTCCGGTGAATTCTAGTCCGAGGTTCGGGTGTGAAATTATTGTTTCACCTTGAGTTTTGTAATGGCAATTTCGCGTTTCTCCATCATCGATTCCCCATATCAGATCTTTGTACTGTTATTTTCTTGATTTTCATTCCCATTCGCGATCCCTAAAATTATGCACATCAGCGAACAATGTACGGCAGTACGAACTGCAGCGTTCCGCAAGTTTGAAAAAAAAAAAAAACAAAAAAAAAAAGTAAACGAATGAATAACTCGAGAAGCACCGCGAGGGTGGATTCTTGATCGGCGTTCTCGTTCGGGTCGTAAAGAACACCGTCAGATATCGGGGCGATTACATCGCGGATTGCCACTGTTTTATGATCCCTTCGACGCGGTAGTCGGCCGCTCAGCGCCCCGGCACTCCTCGTAATCGCGGTATCGCTATCGAACCTTCCTTCTCGCATTTAGGGTCGCTTGACCTTGACTTAACAATAACCAGATAATATAATTCAGATTCCTCGATTGAAGATCAGGATTATTCGGATTAATTTTATGGACTAATTGGATTCGCCTAATTTTGAAGTTAAATCACATCAATTTCCCAATGGTGCAACGAACACATTTCAATTGGCCTCGGAACTCGGATGTATGCGAGATTAAAATGTCATTCCGATAACAATTTCAATGGGATAACTCTAGAAACTGCTGCTACGTTCATAATACACGTGGCGACGAGTTCAATATTATAGCAAGTTAAAGATAGAACGACCTCAATTCGGGTACGCACAACAAGTATTCCTCGAAGAGTCGCAGCGGTGTCCCGAGAAAAAGTGAAAAGGTAAATTTGGGAAACTATCATGAAAAAAAAAATGTACCTTCTTAAAAGCTGGTAAATTATCATGTTACCGACGAGGGAGCAACGCGCTACGAGACGCAGATACTGCAGATGTTTGTAGAGGAAAAAGGAGCGATTTCTAAATTTGGGATGAAAATAGCCGAACGAAATAAAAAGTCAAATGAAAAGCGCGTAGAGTCAATTGCCGAATATACCTACCTATACGATTGGAAGTTTGATGCCCCGAGTGAACCCGACGGATGAAAATTTGCAAATAATAAAGAAGAAACGTGCGTTGAGCCACTCGTCGATATCCAATGGCTACGAGAGTGGTATTTATTGCCAACAACTTCGGAACTTCCAATGAATCGGTTCGCATCGGTTGTACGTACTTGTACGTACACCAGTACTTTGCAACGAACGCTTGAAACTTTGAACCCCCGAGTGAAACCCCACCCGCTTGTATTTGAAAAACGAACGATACCCTTGTACGGAGAAATAAAAATTGGCCGAGTCGCAGAACGAACTTCTCGGTAGAAAGTTCACTCAGGCAAGATTATACGCTTTGTAATTATGCCCAGAGAATAATAATTGTCATAATAAAAAATCGATACAACAAACGAATATCCATTCAAGGGTGGATATTAGAACGTATACCTATTGTTCAAAGTACTTCAAAAGTATGCGAACTAAAGAGAAAAGTTTTCTATTTTATTTCATTTTCTTTCGGGATTGTATATCCAATAATGTAGTTATTTTTGATAAATCGTTGTACGGGAATTAAGTAAGTGGGATCTCCATTGACTCTCCTTGGATCGTAAGAGGCCAGAAACATTTGCCATAATAACGAGAGGAGGCGGGCACGATGTGACTCGTAGCGGTAGTGCATCCTTCTAACCGAGCATACGCATTATCGCGTCTGCAACGGGCTTTGAATCAACAGCTGTTGTTTCGCGGACAATTCAATACCGTATCGTATAACGCCAACTGGATTTGAATATCGATTTTCTGTCAACGCGACTAACCCAACCTTGTCGTCGCCTAACAATGGACGAACGATATTATTGTTCGCGTTTAAGTTGGACGGCTTTTCTATACGACATTCACCGTAACAAAGCATCTGTTTTGCATTGTTTCGGGAATATTTGAAGCCCGGAAACACGCATGCAAGAACTGACTCCGATGCGGCATCGAAGAACAGATTAAATGTAATAATCGTAATCATGATTACAATAGCGAGAATTACAACAACATCGAATTGTTCCGTAGATAAGCTCGAGGGTGGGGGAGTGATTTTTGAATTCCTGCAGTGGTGAATGATACTATGGATCGATTGATTACGAGGTGAATTTCTTTGAAATTTTCAGCGATCTTTTCGTACCGTGCACCCGGGGATCGGTCGGAGAAATTAAGTTTTCCCCGTCGGATGACCTCTTGTCGCTGCGGTCGTTTCAAAGTCGATGAATCGTTGGCTCGTCCGTAGCGGTGGATATGTCACAGCCAGTTTCATTCGTGCAATTTGAACTAATGAGGCAAACATCTATGTAGAGAGTTAGTGAAAATGAATCAATTAATCGGGAATTCAGATCACAGGGGAACAAAAGAACGGAATATCTGATCCGAGCCGATCGGTAATTGATCCACGATTGCCGCGCGCTTTACGTCGTAGTCTGCGAACACTTGATACATTCGATAAGTAGAAATAGGTGAACCTTATACGATCCGTTTCGATTACCAACCGTTCGATTGGTGGAAGTTGCACATTTTTACTGAAAATCCATTAATATACGTGCGTGTCGACGTGTGAACTGAACGAGTTCAGGCGATCACTGCAAGCTTGATTTACGACGTGTCGAGTAATTTGAATTTTCATCGGAACCAATTAATTTGTCGAAGTTTCGATCTGATGGGATCTGAGGAGTATAAAATTATTGGAATTCCATGAGAAACACTCGGGCGAAATAGGCAACGTAAAAAATTAGTTCCAAGCTGGGAATATCCATCAGAAAGCTTATTAAACTCTACGAGCACCTGAAAACTCCGCAATTGGTACGCGAGAGGCAAAAAGTTGAGAAAAAGAAATGTCAAAATAAAAGATGGGAACATATACACGGACATAAGCCATAACAAGAGCGAGACACAGAGACATCATTGAGTATCGGAGGTACGGAATTCCCAAAATTTTCGGAGATTTATATTACCCTCAGAGACGGATGCCAACCCTCCGTCCTCCACGTCCACGTGGCAATCAATAAACATCCCGCGATTCCATCATAGATTTTTTTTATTCATCCCCCTCTGATGTATTCATGACCGTCGAAGATTTTCAATCTGCCTCCACGGTGGTGGGAGACGGGTACTTCCACTACCGAGGAGGTGAAAGGATTCGTTCGTAGAACGTCAGATTTAACACGTCGAAAAAGTGTTATCAATTTCTCCACGTATGAGCGAGCGAGCGATCTCCCCAGCTTCGATAATATTGTTCGCAACATACGTTAAACTATACGAATGACAAACAGAGTAATAAAAATTCAATTCGGTATAGAATAATCGCGTGAGGCTTTGTAGAAACAGGGGGGCGCGTGTGTTGCGCAAAACGTTCTTTGTATAGTTCCCATTCATTGAAGGAAACTAGCCGCGGGTCACTAAATCCCGAAAAACAATAGAAGTTGGTAAATTTCGATGAAAGTAATTGTCGCAGGTGAACGGAAGGATCGGTCGACCGATCTCATTCACCTCGGTTCGCTTTCGAGACGATGAAAAACAATGCCCAGAATTTGACGAAATCCAGTTAGAGGCTCCGTCGAACTACCGACGTCATTCGACTCACCGAACAACCGATCGAATCAATACTTCGAACTACTTAGTAGGAATATATCTGCGATCTATACGGTGAAAAACGCGGGTATAGACGTACGTGTACCCTACGACGGGACGATAAGCACCTTGTTGTCGGGTCGCGACTCAATTTATTTCCGATGGATAAGCGAATGAAAATTTATTTATTTTTTCAACGGTTTCTCAAAATTCACGCTCGACTGACGTCGCGTCTCTACACGCCGTTGAATAAAAGGTCGCGCCCGAGGGACGGAGTCGGAGGAGGCGCGCCGCGGCGAATGAAGGGCGATAGAGGCGAGTAGCCGCGCATCGGAGTGAGCGAGTGAAAGAGAGTTGGGTCGAAAGGGTTCCGTTCAGTTTTACACCGCCTTATGTACGCCCCCGTTATCCTGGGACTTAGGCTCTATCGATTTCGGAAGCAGCACCGGTTAGTAATATTAACGTAGTATCATCAATGGAAAAAGGTACGAAATTTCTGCCCTTCTGTGCCACCGAGGCGAGCCTTTCTTTTAATTTTTTTTTTTCTCCTCTCATTCTCATACTTGCAAAACAAAGTGCAGACGGCGAAGGATTTTGTAGAAAAAAAAAAATCGAGGGGCTGCAGACTTGCGTCGGTGTAGCGTACCGTTCGGGGTTCGGGGGTTGGAAAAAAGTCTGGACATTTTACACGCCTAAGATTACACGAAACCTTTTCGACCGTCTCTAATGTCTCGAGCCGCGCGAGAGATTAGGGATTTGAGTATAGGGTAGAGTTTTTTGCGCGATAATCAAGGCGTGAAACTAAAAATATATTTAACAGTTTTTTTGTTTTCTCACTTGATTTTTAACGGTGTTCGGTAGAAACAACGAAAGCGATAACGTCACGCGAACTGAGGTAATAACGGCAGGAATAATGTAACGTCATTAACGAAGTCGTACTACAGGCAAAGTTGGAGTAATTATTACACCTTATTATACTCAGGTGATGTTTACTCAAGGAAAGACTTGGTCGAATTCCGGTGAAACCTTCACCAGGCGTGCGTACGTATAACCCGAGTGAGCGTCAAACCGATATTTGGTACCACAATATCCTTATGTAAATTGAGTTAAGAAACTTGCCTTACGGATCAACATGAACCGGTAATTCAAATAACAAAACAAGACCGAGAAATTCTATGTAATCAAACTAATCGTGTGCGGGGTAATAACACTTTGAACTTCATTGTTGACATCCCATGCTGAAAGAGCATCGGGAGAAGCCGTTCAATCGGTCGACATTGAATCGACACTAGAACGCGATTGATGGGGAGCGAATTATTCATCGTAATATTTGGCAACCCGATCATCGCTGCAAGCTCGATTGTAGCCGGTATACAAATATGTACGTTTCTCGATTACTCGAAGCTCCTGTATATCTCAACGTTTTCATCAGATTCAATTTCGCTGCATCACGGTCAATTTATTCGCTTCGAGGCAATGATAACGTTACCGTCGCCTGCACTCGTGCCCGCCTGTACATACAGGGTGAATCCTTTGACTCTGTCAACCCGTCAGGGGTATGTTGGGGCTGCTCAGAGACGAGCATTTTGAGGTAACACACTCATGGTCGGAAACTCCTCCTAACGGCTGTGGAGGGCTTTGAAGATTTTTTTTTTTAATTTATTTATTTATTTATTTATTTGTTCTGGTACCCAGGGATTGCTCGTACTTTCGCTCGGATTCGAACGTAATGGTTTATTCTGCGCTAAAAAACGTACTTCTTAGTGTCTCATCGGTACAAGTCGAGTAATTATGAACCGCCTTACTTGGGTCGAGCTAACCAGATGTGCATTATGCGTACCGCGCCAATGATTCGAATTCACTCGCTGCGCAACGCTGGTATCGTGAACGGTTCCCAAACCGACCTTTTCCCGACAGGCAAGTTTTCTCTGCAGTTAATCGTCACGCGAGGGAAACTGGGTACCATAAAGAAAAAATTAAAAACAAAAAAACAAAAAAAAAATTTTAAAAACAAAACTCCAAAGCCCTCCACAGCCGTTAGGAGGAGTTTGCGACCATAAGTGTGTTACCTCAAAATGCTTGTCTCTGAGCAGCCCCAACATACCCCTGACGGGTTGACAGAGTTAAAGGATTCACCCTGTATGTACAGGCGGCATGCGGCGTGAGGCTACTACCACGTAACGCGCCGATATCCAAACGCCGGCGCGTAATTACCAGCGCTCCAAGTTCCAATTTCGCTGTATCCATGCATAACTATATGTATGATGACGTATAGTTACAACATTGGGTATACCTACTGAAACTTGCGGCGTGTGCAACAGTGCTTCGAAAGTAGGTAATTCTCTCTCCCCAATGGAGTTTCTGATGAGCGGCGTCACGACGCGTGGGAGTATAAAATTAGGGAAGAAATGACATGCATTGTGAAACTCTGATGTTCGATGATAATTTCGATGCGAGAATAAAATTATTCGCCGTTGAATTTTTTTCGTGGTAACAGAAAATATTTCGGAAATTTCTGATCGCAATTTTAAATTCATCAAGAACTTGAGGACGTTGGGATTTTATTTTTCATTCGATTAATGAGAAAATGGACGTTAAAAATCATTGTCAAACTGCAGCGTCTATACGGAGTGTTCAACAGGCAATGATATCCATTTTTTGTTTCTAGTTTTGTTTGATTGAAAGAAAAAAAAAGTGGAACCGATAGGAACTACGTGCGAGTGATTGCGAAAAAAAAAATTCAATCATTGGATTATCCTTGCGAGCAAGAAATTTTGGAAGTTTTGAGTAGCGGTCGTAGAGTACTGTGTCCGCGAACCGGTACATTCTGCGATACAATTTTTCAATCAAGTTATCGTTAATTCACATTTATAGCTCCTTGGCTATGAGAAAAAAAGTAGAAGAAAAATAAGAAAAAAAAACGAAAGATTCAGTCTCAGTACATCCGGGTGTGAATCAAAAGTTTGCTGTATCGATTGGCCGTGGACCAGACTCTGTATACCTGGTGTATTATACATATACGTATAAATACGCGTGTCCTACCTACCTCCTTGCTTATCGGTATGAGGATTGCTGGGCTATGGGGTGTGTACGTTCAAAATTTACATATATATTTGTATACATATACTCGCTAAACATGAGTTTGCCGATCTCGACCGTTTCGTGGCAGTTAAATCAATTTGACAATAATTGAAGCGAAAATTTTCGAGTATGAAAGCCGAATTCACGGCCCCCAGTTAACATTTCACTCATGCGTACGTGCGTTCACCTGTGTAAAGTACTGTATACAGAACAATACCAACACGTATTGCATACGAAGAAAGAGGGTGAATAAAATTCGAACCGCGACGTTTACGGGAATCTATCGAATCAAATCTCCGACAGGTTCAAGTTCCTCGAATCGCCCTCGTTCCATCGGATATACCGACGGACCAGAATGCCAGATAAATACCACTTTCCCGACATCACTCGATAATGAAGCAAAAAGAAGAGATCGATTACTGCTAACTACATCATTACCACCTACAGCATTCCACTCTTCAGCATATTTCGAACGACCGTAATATTCATGGAGGTAGTTGCTACAGTGACCGATTGCGAGGTGAATTTTCAAATTATACATATGTATATGAGTATATCAAGTACCTCAAGTATCAAATATGCGAGGGTTGGTAGTTCGCCGTTATTCGAGAATCGTAAACTTATAAAGCGAAATTCATTTTATTTTATTTCGTTGTTGTTGTTGTTGTTATCATTATTATCAGTAGTAGTGGTGGAGGTGGTGTTGGTGTTGTTATTATTATTATTCCGTCGCTAATTGTGAGCTTGGAAATCTTTTTCTCGGACCTCAAGCTTTCAGAAATTTCCAGCAGCATGGATTCTTCCGAGAAATTCGAGCGGATTTCTCTTTTTGGTCATGCCACATGTATAGCCGCACGTACGAGTTGAGGTATTTGCGTACAACATATCGGAGGATAATATAAGGTTTCGAATAATCGTAGAGTGAAGGGTAGATACAGAGACTACGTCCCAGATATGTATTTCAATACGTACATATGGGTGCAGACCTACATACATCTCACCCTATCAAATGTTACGCTTAAGACAACATAGACGGACGTGTATAAGCTCTAGCCCGCGAGTTAATGTAATCTCGAAGAGATTTTCAATTAGTCTATCCAGCCGCTGCGTAGAAATCCAAGTCTCGGTACATCCACGTCAGAGTAAACCCTTTCGTATCCATGTTCGCATCCCAAAGTGAACTCGTCGACTAATCCGATGTTAGTTATACATGGTTGTATACCCGATATTAAGCAGACGTCGATAACGCGCGTCAGAAACAGTTCTCGCTTACGCTTAAGACAGTAAAGAAAAATGGCGTAAAAAAGCACACGTACAACGTATCGGATAATCGTTGATAGGCGGCGATGACTAGGGAATTGAAATGACGACGATAATGATGATAAAACGTATTCGGTGTGACATTTCGAATAGCCTTCAAATGAAACGCGACCTCAAACAACCCTGTATCCGTAGAACTTCGTCGGCTAAGTTTTGAGTTCAAAAGTGGTCTGAAAAATATTCGTAAGGCATCGTAGGTCAAAGTATACGAGGTTCCACACGTGCTGCACCTGACCTGACGTCGTAAAATGATTTTCAAACAAGTTTGACGGTCGTTTGACCGCTCGGAGGGAATAGCGTTCCCGATGAAGTGGCGATCCGAGACTCGAGGGAATCGAGTTTCTTCCAGGAAAAGCTCGGAGGCTCATAAACAATGTAAGGAAAGTAATCACTCGGGAAGATCGTAGCGGTTAGCTCTATATAATATAGATGTACTTAGCTATACCGTATCCACAGGTGAAGCCCAGAAGACGCGCCGTCAGACTCAACTTCATATAAATCCTTGGCTACCCATCCGGTTGGTTTTGTGCTTTGTACAGAACATTCACATTCAAACGGACATAATACATGTGCGATATATCACTACATGCGAGATCGTCTTCTTCCCTTGAGGGTCTAACTATAGAATGTGAAGTTTAATTCAAGATTAATGTGGCGCGGTGCAAAATAAAACCCATGATTATTTTTGTTCGTGAAGGTATCGGTACCTGCTACCATCTTCTGTACTCCAATACGCGATGGTATGCAAGCATTGATTTTCAATGTAGATGGAAACTGAACCATCCCCGTTAAAAACCATGAGGGCCATGAATTTCAAAGGCATGACTGTATCCCGTTAGCATGAATAAAATTTTCGGGATCTAAAAAAGTAAAATGAAACGCCAGAGGTGTTTCATGCCGGCAATTTGCATCGTCGGGTTGATCCCGGAGTAATTGAAGCGATGTCTTTGCACAGCTGCTAGTTTTAACGGATTTTTTTTTTTTTTTGCAATAGATGGGTGACAGATGAAGCCCGGACGAGATCCGAATGAATTGCTCAACGCATTTGTGGTGAAATAATCCCGTAACCGTTACCGTTCTACGTATTTATTACCTATAGAGTAAATACGTAGAAAATGAATTTTTATTAAAGGAGCTGTATGTATCCACCCCGTATGTAGGTGTATGTGATTTGGTACTTGGTACACGGTACGTATTTCCCCTACCTGCTCGGCGAAAGCATTATCCTTCGGATAAGGGGCAATCGGGAAATGTCGCTGCTGAAACAGTACCATTGGTCGAGGATTAAATTTTATTTTTACTCACTCTCCGAGAGAAGCAAGATTAAAAATCACCCATCTTGAAAGCTCCACGTTTTATTCATGGTGTAGTGAGAAAAAAACTCGTGCAGCTTTATATTTCTCAACTTTCACATCCCTTGGAAAACATCTACCGAGGTACTCGCAAATACCCAGCAATGTATTCCGCAGTTTATAACAATACCATAATTGAAATGATAGAAGCAGTAAAGATAACAATAATTATTATTGTCTGTGAGGTGTGTAAAAACTCGTTTCATCATTTAGCTGCGCTATAACGGCTTATCCGTACCTGCAGATAACAAGAATAATGTTGTTTTCTAGTTTTTTGGAACGGACGAGCTGCCCTTCTAATTTCTTCGCAATAAGATCGCAGATTCGTAACCCTCGACTTATTGCCAGATTATTTGAAGTATCAAGACCGCGGCGCTAATGATGCGGCTATACACTCTACGGTCGAGTTTAATATTACGAACATATCGCGAAGGGGAAAAAAATTCTGCACCCGCGATATTACATCCAGTTATAAGAGATGAAAGAATATAAATTTTTCAGTCATTTCTTTTCATAAAATCCCAAAAGCTTTCCTGAAGGTTACGAATACATAATTCTTTACTTTCGATTTATTCCGTTACACGTAATTACTTTTTCTCTTTCTCCTCGCCCGCTGCGTTCAGTCGCGACTTACCGACAATTAAATGTACGATATTTCACATTTCCATGCGCATGTACCGCTTCTTTCGTCCACGCGAGCGTTTCGCAGTTCTGAAATCGGCTTGTATGAAATTCTATGTGTATGACATGTATACCTGATACTTATACATAGAATACGGTGTACACCAAACCCCAATTAAAACGTTAATCCCTAAATTATGGATCCACAACCCGCTAGCTGTATGTCTCGTATTTTTTATTTTTTATTTTTTTATTTTTTATTTTTTTTTCGTTTTTTCTTTCCATCCAACTTCAGCTCTTCGCTTTTTTCTCCCTCCCCCCGTCCTCCCCCGTTTATCCTCGAGGCCGACTTGTGATATCCGACGTTGAATTAAAAAGTTGTACCTCCACCGTCAGGTGAGTGAGTAAAAACAAAAAAGAAATGAGAAATGACGCTGACGGAGTGAAAAATTCTACCTTCTGCATGACCGGAATCCTGTCGATGACCCGTTTTTATGAAGGAAAAAATTTATGTTCGACGTTCATTTATTATGAGGAAAGAAAAAAAAAAGAAATGAAAAATTAATATAAAATGTAAGAATCTCATACGCCCGAAAGATAATCTCTGCAAATAAATTGGTTACGAGAGATCGGGAATTTATCGAAGATCGATCGAAGAGAACGCGGGAAAATTTGTAAGATCTTATCCGAAACCAGGAAACACCTCAAGTCTCGGTTCGCGAGATGAAAATTTAGCTGGCTCAGCAAAGGACCTTTGTCGATTCAGGGTAGGCCTTTCTTTAATGGATTTTCAGATATCCCCGAGCAAGGAGATAGGATCGCAGGTATTATCAGAAGCTGATAGCTTCTATTTCACCTTCCGGCTATATCCTTGTAATACCATGCGCAGAAGGCGCTGGGTAACTATCGAATTTTTAGAAAAAAAAACCAAAAACTGAATAAAAAAAAAAAAAAAAAAAAAAAAAAAAGATAAAAGAAGAACGAAAATCGTCCATATATTATTTCATACACTATGTGTGTCGTGGCGTTATCCCCTGTGAAAAAAACGTCATGGATTTTCCATCTCTTATATTACTTCGCATCGATCGTCGCGTCCACCTCGTTGTCCAAGTTTTCCTCTCCGCACAATATGCTATGATATATCGTTGACCATAAATATTACTTGTAATTTCCGTAGCTTATATAAAATATACGCTCGTTGTTATGAGTATAGCTTGCGTATAGACGAAAACAATTTTCATTAAGCAGTCAACCATGCGAATATTATTTCCACGTAACGACTGACCATTGTTTCAAATTTAATGGGAACAGTTTGTAAAAAAACTGATCATTCTACTCTAGAGAAGAAAATCTTTCCGAACGATTTGACCGTGTTGACATTTGGGTGTTCGAATATCGGTTCGCCAATATGTAACCCCGTAGTTTGGCGATTCGGCAAATGGTTCCTTATTCGAGAAGGAAAATAAGCGACGCGAAGGTAGCGGGAAGGGTCTGCTGATGGGGCTTGGTGGACGGGGGAAAATCTAGACTTGTTGCGTCCCGTTGACAAGTGGGTCATCCCTTGGGAGATGTAAGGGGGAAACGGTGTTGGGGGATGCAGGTGCCAGCTGCTGCTGCTGCAGTGGCGAATGAAAAGGAGGCTCTCGGAAAACCAAAGAATAATAGATTGTAAGGTGAAAGAAAAATAGTTGTAAACTCTTCGCAACGCAATGCCGGAAACTGTCGGCTTTTAAAGAGCAGTTAGTTTTATGTACTTCGTCACGCAATTCAAATAAATTTTAAAAACTCTCCTTTTCAATCATATAAATATTCGTGTTTACGATGTAGTGAAATATGGTGCGCAAGTTGATCTATTTTCCTCCACCTTTGATCTCCACCTCTCCGATCTCCCGGAAATTTTATTATTTGTAAAGTCCGGTATGCCATTTATATGCTCTATACCTATGTATAAATACGTTGGGCGCGGAAATCATATCTACATATACTTTTTGAGCTTTGAAACATGGAAAAATTTCAATATGAATAGATAGGGTTTTAAAGGCTCGAGTATAATTTTTCTCTAAACCTACAACTAAGTGTTGATCAAGTAGTCTTCCCCTGTTTCACCCTTAGTTGTAGGGATGACATACCATGTGTACCTCCAACTCTATGAGGCGAAGAGAAGACGTTATTCACTGCACGATACGGAATGAATTTTCTGATTCCAATCAGTCGATTACGCAATATTCATTGATATTATATGCAGCTGCGTCGCGATTTAAGATGAGGTCGGATTTCTACTCTGATAAACTCCAATTCGTTTTTTTACCTCCTCTTGTCTCGCGAAGAATATTCAACCATTCGTGGATAAAGCAATGTGTTGTGTGGAAACAAGATTATCCCTCGAAAATCGAATGTAACGAATCCACCCCCCTCCCCTTCCCCCCGCCCTTCCAGACCAAATAAGAGAAAAACGTAAGAGTAAAAGAAAGGATGAGAGAAGAATACCGATTTCAACCATGTTATCCGGTCTACCGAATCTACTTTTCTAAATGCTGCTTTATCGGTTATAAGTTTCGACGAAAATATCCCGGTGCAGGGGTAACCTCAACCTTAAACCGAAAATATCTCGTATTATCTAATGATCAGCGAATTGAGAATGAGTATAGCTATCTATTCGGCAGGTGGGTATATTCGCATCTAATTTTCATCAGTTCACTGGTGTGTTATTTAGCTCGATTGGTAGGTGGATAGTAGGGTGGGAGAAGATGACGTCGGAAGAGGTGATCACGATGTAGATGATGGCGAAGACGAGGATCCGGGATGATAGCAGCTACAGGGGTGGGAACGGCGGTAGTAAAATCAGAGAAGAGGGAAAGCACGGGGAACGGGAAGAGCGACGAGGGTCGAAGAGAAGCGAGGGGAGAACGTGACGACGAAAAGAGGGGGGTAAAAGAGAAAGGGCGACGAGGAGGTAGTGGGAGCGAGGTTGACCCAGTTCCACGGGTCGGTTGACCCACTTCCCTCGGTGTGGGTTGTTCGACCTAGGTGCACGCAGCTAACGCCAACAACAGGTAGTCTTGCTCAACCCCTCGGGTTCTATAAATAGGCACGACCGCCGCGAACCACGCTAGATCATCTCCGGACGAGTGCGGATGCGAACAACACGCACAGTACACGCATACGTCTGAACATCAGTAATAATTATTACATTACGCGAATCGCATCGCTGACCGTATTATTGTACGCACTTACACAGGGGCTCGCATCGTCTCACAATCACTGTTCTAACGAGCCGATCGCAAAACCTATCGATGTACACGTACGATGCGAGATATCGACGATTTATTCGCCAATTCGCTATCCGTGTAAGTCGTCGTTACCCTCCAACGTTTCGCTGGGTAATCCCACTGCTAGCGGGTATTGAACAACGTTCATTTCACGTATATTTCACGTGGCCATGTAAAACGCGCGGATGAAAGATATGGAAACTCGAGAACCCGAAAACGTTTGAACGTAGATATATATACATGTATTATGTATATTGTTCAATATATCTACTGTTTAAATTATTGAAAATGACGTGCAGTTGTAATCGGATCTCTCATTATTAATTCCGATTGAATGGCGGTTGTGATACCATTATCACCGTCCCAAAAAGCGAAATATATATTTTTTTACGGGTAAATCGCTTATTTCGATGCGTAGATCGATTCGGTCAGCAGATTCGAATTACTGAGCTCGGAACGCATGAAAACGCAACGACATTGACGAAAATGTGGCGACGAAAGAAGTACCGTTTTTTTTCCACAGAACCACAAGAACATCGAGTTCTTTTAAGCTTTCGCCATTTTTGGGTCGAGAATCTTACGTATTCTGAGCCCAGTAACACGAACACGTTGAGCAAGAGGCGCGTGCGATGGTGGAGAAAATATAAATAATAAGCATTAGAACGTAATCGAATCGACACGAAATGACCCGTAATAATTTGACGTACATGGGGGTGTGCATGAATTTATTGTGACAGAGAAACACAGCGGACCACCATGGTCTCTGGTATCCTTCGAGTCTTGAGCGATGAGGTTTCCTTTTTGGCTGGTGTACACCGCGAATACACGTTCTACAGGCTACGGGAGTTGGCTATAGAACGCGTAAGGGTTGGCTCGTTATCTACCGCGCGGTGAGTAGGTATATCGGGGTCCAGAGGTTACCGGAGGTTTGGAAATACATGTATGTATGTATACATGAATAGATGTACACGTGTGTCCCGGGCCTTTTGGCACTGGCCAGAAGCTAGGCCACGTGTAAGCTGAGCAAAAGGACATTGGTCAGTTTCCTTCTAAAGCGCGTAAATCACCCTTTTGAAACTTCCGGAGACCGCGCGGAGACTTGGTATTTGTGTATATCTACTGTATAGTAAATATGTGGTATTCACGAGTTTCAGCGGAGGTGGTCTGCTAGCGAATTTGACGAAAACCCGGAGGTCGGAGAAAACTCGCGTATCTTGAACCTAGAACTGCGTGATTCGTCATGCCGCGATATATTTTGGACACCGGAAAAAATACGCGATGGATAACTAAGGGAAAATTTATTCACATACGACGACCGAATGGTTTGTCATTCGGGCGACTGTGCGAAGAAACCGACGACGACGTACGGAAGCTTTATAATACGAGGAAATACCCAATTCTAACGCGGTAACGATTCGATTAAGGTGAACTCTATTAGAGTAAACGATTCTTCTGCTACTTACGCCCCCCGGGAAAGCCTCAAGCTGGGGGTATCCAACTGAGACGCTTAGCTCTGCCCACGTATTTAATGCGCGAAGCAAGTCGGAGCGACCCTGGCGAAAAATAGAACAGAATAATAAAATAAAAATACCTGAAAATAAAATCACGTAGAGCGTGGAAGAAAAAAAAGTTATATTCGCAAGCTCTGACGAGAGAACGAAAAAAAAAATATATACATTTATTTTCTCCTCTGCGTCGGTCGTATTTATATTTATTTTACTTTCGTATTTCTTTTACTTTTGTTGACACTCTTTTTTTTTTTTTTTTTTTTTGTTTCCACTTTTTGAGTTTCCCAGCATAATCTGTTATACGACTCACCGCGCGTATCTACCCTCGGGGAATAAAATTACATTCGTCAGCTGCAGCAGTGAAAGAGAGCTGGAAATCCTTAATAAGATATTCGAGGCATGCTCCCTGAAATCTGAGAAAATTATTCGGAGAACGAAACCTTTATTGGTAAAGATTCAATTCCACAGTGACGCTATCGCGAATACCCCGAATATTCGATAATACCGCATCGCGGTGGTCGTGCGTTGATTTAGGGCGCTGTGGAGGGCTCGGGTCCGGTAAGATCGCCGTGTCATAAAAGCTACTAGGGCCAAGGCTCGAGAGGTCCGTCCGCCGCTTGACCACGTAATTGAAAGAAAAGGGAGGTGAAGAAGAAGAGAAAAGGACGCGGCGATCGCGCAGAAAGTTTGTCATGGTCTCCACCCTTCGGATGTTAGAGGATATCCTGAAGGGTTTTCTCGTCTTCGCCGTGGAAATAAGAATGTGGAGTGTTTCTATCCGTTTATTCGGTGATTCGAATGAATCGAGTCGAACGAGTCGTAGCTGGGGCATCGAATCGGGTGCATTTCGATGAGAGATGACAGTTTGTTCAGTTAATTTCAAACGTTAATTAATACCAAGCGCCCCGAGACTTGGGGGCAAAAAAGACCCCGACCACTCGGAGTCTGTGGAAACGGAAAGATCCACGTCGTTCAAAACGCTGCATCTGGATCTGGATGGTTAATATTCAAGCGAAGTTCTCTCCTTTTTTCCTGAGTTCTTATTTTCTACCAAACTCCAAGAAGCTATCGAGGGTTGTCCAGGTGGTTGCGTACAGGAGTTCTTCACCAATAAGCCTTCAATTTAAAAGAGATTGCTCGGTGGGCATTAGTCTATTGGTGACTCTGACCGAGGGCTGGTGAACGGAAAGAGGTCCGATCGAGTACATATGTATGTATGTGTATACATATGTATACATATTATACGTATGTATCAATAGAACCAAAAAGGCAAAAGATGTGACCGCAAATCGATTACGAATTTCTTATAGAAGGTATTTCGCCGGCGCTCCCGCGTATACGATCTGGCTCTCGGACAACCCCGGGACGAGGGCGCGACGAAAAGAGGGTATAGGCAGAAGCCCCGTTCTCTGCCTGCACCATCCCCGGGGAAACCCCAGGGCCACGATGCCAACGTGTCTCTTTTATCCCAGCTGTTTGCAGTCCCCTTGGCAACGCTGTCCTTATACATACATATATACGTATTCCTATACCTTATTGTATTCATGCGCAAATACCTGTATACATCGAGGTACATAAATATCTATGTGCATTTATATACGTATGTATACACGACGCACAAATACCTATCTACGAACTAACGGTTAGCCATGCCGCGCTATGTCACCGCGGCATGCTACACCAAGTTTACTTTGGGTCGTAATTGCGAACGAACGGTATATAACTTTGGGAGTTTGAAAGGTGCAGGGCGTAATCTCGTCGCGATAGAAATTTAAATACGCGTCAACCGGAATTAATCGTGGATCGCAAGACGGAGAGAAACTCAAACGAACAAATAAGTAAAAGTAGTCGAGGGTTTTTTTGTCCGTTCTTGCGCCTGTTGGTTTCGATCGGCGCCGCGTGTTTGGCACGTGCGAAATTACCCAGCTAAATGTGTTACAGATATACACGAAGAGACGGTAAGGTGTATTTTTACAGGGTCTTGCCACGGTTACGACCGGGAGTGCGACCGAAGAGTTTTTCGCAACAGGTGGCCCTCGACTACCACCATCCGGAGAAGCTCGAGCTTGAGTTGGCGGAACCTGTGAATCGAACTGATCGTGGTTCAACCGGCTTCGCCAGGACATTCGGGTTAAACTTTACTCGATTATCATAGCTTTTCCCTCATCGGAGTTCACCGCTTCGATTTCTCAAACTAAATCCCAGAGGTGACTGAAAAACGGATCATCCATCTGCTCGCGACATTCTCTTCGGAGGCAACCGAACCCCCCGGGTCGAGTGACGGCTTTCGTTCTACGATATCACCTAATAAGGGCGAAAGGTGTACTTGTATATTCGATCGTATCGCGTCGACATTTTTTTCATTACAGTAATGATATATCGTTGTGATAAAGTGAACGAAAGGACCGGAAAAAACAGCAAACTGTTTTAAGGGGTTCAATCAATCGTTATCAGGGAACCAAGTAAGCAGGTATGATTACCTCATCGTTCGGTTCAGAAATTACAAGCAGCCAGAAAAACTCGCGAATTTCTCTCAACTTTGTTCTTCTTTCAATCGACCCGTGCACCAGTCCGCACGCAACAACCAACCTGCCACCAAAAAGCTTCAAGCTGTCAATTTGGACTTCTTTCTTTTATCTTTTTACTTTCTACTTGTTTAGCTTTTCTTCTTAAAGTTTCAACGAACGTTATCCCCAGAACCAATCAACGCTCAAATCAACCTTTACAAAAACTCATAAAAATACTTCGTACACACGCTGCGAATTTTGATAGAAAATTCTCTGTGAACCGTCGAGCGAAGTGGAAACAATTTCAATTCGAATAACACCCGCATGTATTACAATACGCTCGTTGTATAAATACATTAGAATTTAGATTTATGCACTTTACCCACCAGGCACGTACAAACAATTTGAAAATGGCGAGGGTCTAGGTGGTTCGTACCGACGGATCTAGTAGGCGGGCTTCTGGAATCAGTGAAAGGATTGCTTGAAGTTGGTACACTAAACGTGTAGCCGTATTCCCAGCAACCGCCGTATTGCTAACTCCAGTTTTCATCCCCACGTTGGTCCCGCAGGAGTTTCACCAATTAGTAGTTTTTTTTCACCCGTTGCACCCCCTGTTCGCCTACCCGATCTTTTTATCCGGCAGCAAGACAGATGTCTAGAGAAATTTTCGTACGGTCGACCGGAACATATCCCGACAAGACTGAACGAAAATTTGTCAAAGATCTATGGTAGAAGGAAGAAAAAAGTCGAATCAAATCCGTAAGTGCGCCGGAAACGAATGCCGGACCGTATAATCTCCCTATAATATGTGATGTAATATTCGAATACTGTTAAAGTACGCGTTGGTAGGGGAACGACGAGTAGAAGAATGTAATTCCACGGGAAAGAGATTATTGAGATAAAAGGGTAATCGTTGATGCGAATATGATGGGATATAACAGCGAATCGATGCGTAAAATTCATGAAAGTAGGCATACAACGCACGCTGTATAAAGGACATTCGATTTGACGTACATACGAGGTGGCAGTGGGTTAGTCGAGCGTCCCTTCGACGCGACGAGTCCTCTCGATCAAATGTAAAATAAAACCATCCTCCGGTGTTAAAAAAAACCCCCGATGGGATTCTTCAAAGGATCGAAATTCTTGCCTGTCGGAAAAACACCGTTCAAATGTTCGAGTGGAATGCTCCATTCCTCGTGCGCCTAACGACTCCTCGCTATAGTAAACAACTCGTGTCTCAATGTATTCCGACACGGTTCTAACGCGAATATGTTCTAACGCGATCGCCTGCGAAGATATTCTCGGAATAGCATCGCATTTTTCGATAATTATAACTCACGATATTGCATCAAGTGAACAATTCAACGAATTCAGACCATTGGACGTTGACTTGATCGCGTATACCTACTGTACACGTCATGCGTTTACACTCAACCCCTAATTGTGAGTTTTATTTCACATCTGCCTCTCAACTACAACGTTGTAAACAGAGAGAAATGTGGAGAGGCGCAGGACTTTGGAGTATTATACTTTACTATAGGTATGTACTAGCGATGGTACTGGCATGTATATCTGTATGTAGGGTAGGTAACCGTTTTCCCGATAGCGTATCAATTCAATTTAACGTTCGATTAGATAGTTGCTATTGACAAAACTACCAAAGCCCCGCATGCAGACGCATTTTTAGCCGCATACTTTCACTGAATTTCAAATTAAACGTATTCGATACCTACACATGTACGCAAATTCGAATCTGGTCCGGGATTCGCGTACACACTTTCCACCGGTTTTCAACATCGATTTTCAACCGATGCACAAATTTTCAGCGAGTGACTAGACGACGATACAACAACTCCTACCACCGCCGTCTTCTGGTCAGCTTTGACACGAATTTTAAACAGAATTTCGAGCTGATCATCCGCGACTCATTTACCGTATCCGAAATCACCAGCCTCTGCTTTCACCGGCGTTGCCGCAGTTCAACGGATTATGACGAGTTCAACCAGCGAGATAGCTGGCAGAGTTCCAAATGAAAGCGGACTTGTTTGGTGTCAATAGATTCTCGTTTGGTGTACAGTCGCATTGAGAGAAAACACAAAATAACTACACCTAAGTTGACTCGGTAAATTTGCATGTACATTCAAGCGATCGTTTTTCTTCTTCTGACCATATATCCGACGGGGACTTTTAAATTATTATATACAGCTTGTATAATTCACGAAAGTGGTGAGAAAACTTTTCAGCCACTTTAGCTATACGTACGGACTTTACTCTGTGCCTTTAAATTATGCATTCGTACCTGCGCTGATAAAACGGATTTATAAAGTTAAAACCATCTCCTGTATTCACGGGATTATCCTGCAGCCAACGCAGTAGATAGAAATACCTTAGCTCCTTTTTCGTAAAATGGTGTAATCTGCGAGGTTCTATATAGTTGTCATTATATTCGGGTGGAAAAAAAATGTTCGCATTTTTTTTCTTTCTCTTCCGTTTCGCCTCCGTTGCGGTCAACGCGAAAAACGACCGGGCCCGGTCTCTCCCGTTTTGCGGTTAAAATATTTCTACACGAGGGGATGAATTATAAAGCTCGGTTACCGCGACGGGAACGATTTTGGTAAACGAGACTACACCGAAAATTCACTTTTACGATTATCGTTAAAAAAAATAATAAAAATTGATTAATTAATCAATAAAATTCAAAAAAAAAAAAAAAAAAAAAACTAGATGAACGGAATAATTTACAGTACGTATAAATACGTGTTGATGATAGAGATGGAAAAATTCTACCACTCCTTGAGCTGGGCGTCGACGTAGGTGTCTAGTTTAATATAAGCGTTCTGGGCTCATTCGCGGGGGGTAGTGGTATTCATGAAAATTACACGAAGAGAAACGCGAGACGGGCGGTGAACGGTAGACGGTAAATCCCAACGGGACAACCATGAGAATCGGAGTAACACCGAGAGTTCCGAAACGATTCATAGTTTTAACGCACCCCCTCGGAACATCTGCCGCACGCTTTTCTAACACGATTACGAAAACTCGACGAACCCGAGTGCCCCGGAATACAAGTTGAAGAGTGACACTCTCAGCTAATCGGCCTAACTTTTCAGATTCTTTGAGCACTAATTGCCTTACTTTGGTCTTCAAAGACGTCGCGTTTACAATTTCAACCCTACGTACCGAATACCCTCGTTTCCCTTTGATATAGAAGTCCAAAGAGATGAGAGTTGTTATTTTGACAATAATCCGTCTCAAGTAATACTGCATTCTTCAACCAACTGAATGATCCTCCCTTAAACATCTCATGGATATGCAAACTTGTATATCAATCGGTGAAACAATCGCGGGAATAAATTCAAAGAAAGTATAAAATATACCCGCCATTTACACGGGATATGAAACAAATCGCACCGTCGCGTCGTCCCAAAGGGGCAACGTATGAATATCCATTGAAATATCGGTTACTAATCGAACTCGGCATACAATTAGCGATGGATGTTGAAAAACAGGGTAACAATCATACACTTGTGCGTACACGTACACAAAAATAATATCGATGAAATATGACGATGAGAAATGTTTGAAAAAACAATGAAACGAAATCATGGTAACGCGATGAAAAGAGATGTGTGAGAATTTTATATTACCAGAGCTTTTGAATCTTCGTCACCAGGTTCGGTATGGGGTCAGGCACTTCCATCTACGATCTCGCAGACGATTTCAGGTTGAATATCTCGTCGGACGGCGATGATGTTATCGGGTTCGTGTCCCTCTTTTTTCTAATCAATCATATTGCAGATGACGCAAAAAAAAAAAAAAAACCTCATCATTTACTCACAATAATGTCTGTCGCGGATTGGTGTTGCGGTCCTACTGTCACTGCTCTCCGCTTTTCACCTCTACCTTCGTCTCGACCGCCACCACCGGGTCTGGTCCTGGTTCGGTCGCGCAGGCGCCCCCTTTTCGGCTTACAGATCTACGGGGTGGTTTCGGGCCAAGAAGAAGAAAAATATGAAAAAAAAAAAAAACAAAAAACAAAAAATCAAGAAGAAAATATATTAAAGAACAAGTGATATAGGTAAGGCAAGTCTAAAAAGAGAGTAAAAAAGAGATGAATAAAGGAAATACACGAGAGAAGAAAAAAGGGAAAAAAACACACCACCTGACATACCAGAGGACGTCAGGGACATCGGTGACATCGTTAAACCACCGAGATTTCGCCCTGTGGCCTGGAGCGCGTTGCTTCGAGAATGGCCCGGCAATGGCTTCGAATGACGTGGGTCTTATCAAGCTTGTTTTAATGACCTCAACCCTTCGAGGTGGCGTAGACTTACCGTTGCTGCGCCTCTTCGTCTGTATGGTTGACCTGTCACTCGTTTCTTCGCGCAGACGGTGAGTGAAAGATAGCAACAGTCGCAGCAGAAACAGCTCGTCTAGTCAGCGTGGCGAGTTGGGCAATTTCATTGAATCGATTTTTGAATTTTATTTATCAACAGAAGTATAATAACGGTATAATAACGGCGGTAATTCTGGAAAATCTTATTTTCGAAACAGAAAAATTACCAGAGACAAGACGAACGCTTATAGTTACAGACAAAAAAAAAGGGGGAAAAAATACCAACGTTTATACGCACGTAGGGAAAAACCATCGCTGACATACAAAACTTTGAAATTGGTTTTGGTAAAACAAAAGAATAATTGAAAAAGGTTGAACAGAAGTAATACGAATACATATATGAACGTATCACGTCATATGTATGTTGTATGTAACTTGAGCTTTATTTACGGAGAAATGTTATAATCGACGTCGTCGACTTTATCTCTGTTCAATGTAACGGAAAAGATAGAATCGGAATCTTCGTCAGTCGGAACGAACCTCGTGTGCAGTTAATACCTCAAGTATCCTTCCCACGTCACTTTTCAATGAGCTCTCAAACGACGCGCATTTCCTCGACTATTTGCAGACGCCTATACGGACTAATTGCAAGGTGAGCAGTTATTACGTCAATCTTCTCTCTCAAATATTAGACGTAATAAGCTATGATATATGTGTACGCTATGATATTGAGTTCAGAGTACCGTATCGGTAGGGGAACGCGGAGTGGAATGGGGTATCCCAAAAATTTCGTAAAAATTTCTTCAAAGTGATCAAGTCGTAAAGGACCGCAAACATGATTTTGGATTGAAAATTTTTTCAATTCTCCTTTTCATAGATTCTCCTTACGATGTGATGTAATTCGGAGAGTGAAGCTTACCGAGAAACTTTGATAGAAAAAAAAGGACCCTCCCGAGCTCGGAAACTGGCGCATGGATCGCTTGTTGCTTCGGCTATAGGTAGATATAGGTAGACCGCTGGCTGGTGACTTGCCGGGTGGTTTTACCGGGCGGGGCAGTGCGACTCACTCGGATCTCGATTCTCGGTTTTTGGTCACCAGTTTTGTTCCATTGCACAATGTTACGAGCAACACGCATCCAACGTAAGCCTATGCATGCGATCTTATGACACTCGAAACCCATAAGGATTCCGTTGTTGAAATTCCCCATATCACGTGGGTGAGGATTAAAATGCGAGGAAGATGAGCGAACTTCTCTGTAAAAGGGGGTTAATCGTACGACAAACGTTACAAATATTTATTATACGGAGACGTAAATTGTGTGAAAAAAAAAACCGAAGAACATTCGGGAAGGGGAGGGGAGAAGCGTCTAGAGTAAAATGAAGACTGATCGCGCGTACGAAATTAACGAACGGCCGCGCGGGAGCACCGAAAAATTCCTAAAAACCCGTTCCAGTTGAAATTCACCATTCAATAAAATTTGAACGATGGATAATAAAACTGATTTTCCGAACAGTAATCAAGAACAAACGAAGAATAGCGTAACTCAATTTTTATATTTTTCTTCGTTTCCAAACATTTGCGTTCGAAAGAGGGGGTTGCGGAACTCGCCCTCAAACCAAGAATCAATTTTTTCTGAGTATCAAACTGGCAGGTGGCGAATAAAGCAAGACAAAAGAATATAATCGAGAGGAAACGAAGAGCGATCGATGTATTTCCTCTGATTAAATTTGATTTCGCGAGGGGCATAATAGCTGAACACCCTTTATGTTGTATGAGATAAACGGTTGAACGTACCTCATTAAGTATGTACACGAATACATGACAGTCAGTCTCCGAGTTGAAAAATCAACGGAAAACCTTTACGGCAGTAGACGAGTACCAGCTGCGTGGTGGGGCAGACGAGCAGATACAACCCTCTACAACCACCCAAACGTTGAGACATCAGACAGCGATGAGAAATGCCCACGCAGAAAGCTGCTGCACGTCTGTACGTAAACGGTACACACACCAACCGACGGCGAGACTGTGGAACTGGGTGACGCGGAGGGAGAGAGACGGAAAGATAAGAAATTCACATGTATTTGTAGGTCAGAGGTGATGCCGGATCAAATACGGCTCTGAGACAGCTGATATAGGTATCTACGGATGAATAGGAGCGTAATATACGTATATCGTCTTTGAGACGGCGGCGGTCTACGCTGAATATGAACGCTTTCGGTTTTCTTTGTTTTTAATTTCATATTTACTTCTCCAATAATTTGTTTCTTAAATGAATATTCGTTGATAAGAAATTTTCGAATGCAATTCAATCTCCCGTTTGGCTTCATGATGACCTTACTCGGGTGATGATTCGGATGATAGGATTTATAAATTCTCCCGTAGGTAGGTGGTTGAGAATTTTTTCAATAAAAAAACCCACGCGTATAGTTACTTCGTTACGAGGGAAATACCGGTGGTCGTACAAGCTACCATGTACATACACCGCTTGGATGTGATGAGACGTTTGTTCCGGTACAGAAATACAAAAACTTTTAATTTTCGTTTCATGAAAGTTCATCTGTAAAATTAATGCTTTCACAGGTAGACACGTGTAGCCTATGACCTACAAATTTGATGGACGATAGATCGCATGTCCCTTAAATCTACGAGTAGTGAATACGTCATAAACGAATAAAATTCAATACACCAACAGAGCACGTAACGGCAAGTGGATTGAAACATTACAAGATATCTCGGAAAAACATCAACGTGCATACAACGATTTTCCTCGAATAGCAACTAAAAATGATTTTCCCCGAACAAACGGCGGGAGCAAAAGATGGAATTTATTGTTTTAACGAGAACGATGAATCCATCTGCAAAGCTCGGAGTTTCTCTTGAAACGAAGTGACCGCGATGGACAGAAATATCTGAATTCCAAATACTCGGAAACAGACGCCCTGTGCACGTCAAGTAAGCGAAAAAAAAAACCAACCGTCTCACAAACGAATTTGATCAAATTATGCGAGCACGATCAAAGACCACGTAAAATTGTTTTACCCAACGGCGTGTGCGGAGTTCGTTTTATCGTTAGTACTCTCGAGTTCGTAGCATGCGGCTATTTGAAAATGTTCATTTTGTGCGTCAATTTCATAGGCACGCGTGATTCGAAAAACTAGGCAATCTATACGGTACAGTAGATTACGCCGAGTGCAGCCTTCGCCCTTCAGTTATCATCGCCGAGGGGGGCTGGTTCGACCCCAAGCGATTTTCTTTCACCTGATTGGCTCGGGTTTGAGTAAACTCTAGACGACCTCGCGAAAGATTTTGCCCTACGGCATCAACAACGGCCCGTTGCGTATACTATACGTATAAATATCGCGGTTTTGTTTTCATTTTTTTTTTTACTCCCGTTTTTAGTGGAGTCCGAAACTCTCCTTGTTTTCGTAAACAATATATAGGTAATAGGGAAAAACTTGTCTCCGGGGGGTTAAGCGTTACAGAGATTCCGGGGCCAATACTTCACGATGTGATACTACGAGGTGTACATCATATGGCATATCACTACCCAGCGAGAAACGAATGTATCCACAAGTTCTGAACTCTAGCTTTAGCGACATACATCGCGTCGCCAATTCCAAAAGGGCGTATGTTTTTAGATACTTTGAGAAATAGTTCAATAAAATTTCCAACGAAATCACTCCCTAGACCATGATCTACGGATAAGGTATATCACTGATTTCCAGCTGTAGCTTAGACTACACCTGCATGTAAGGTATGAACATAAATTTCCTCCAACGGCAACGAGGAGTAACAGGTTGTATGTCGTGAGAGGGGTTTTCTGAAAGCGATCGTGAAACGAATCGAAAACGTTCCCTACTTTTATACAAATTACTATATCCACCCCAAGAATCTATCTCCAAATTTTTCTACCCAAAAATTCTGTTCCCTTATTCAGGCAACTCTTAACGCGAATTGCGGGTTATATTTCCTCGCTGGCATTTCCATTCGTGCCAATTTCCGTACAGGATTTTAATACGACGATATAGCGTCGAAGGGAATGCGGGTTCACCCCGTTTTTTCGTGTTCCGTTTCTGTCTCTCTTTCTTTGGTTTACATATGCAGCTAATAAACGCTTTAGCCTGTTTACGGAACAGCTTCAAATTCGATATATTGGCCGGCTAGTAAGCCACTACGTTATAACGAGGTCTCTAACGAGCCTTTTAAGAAGCAAAACGGAACGTTATTCATGTGATGTACTTGATGTACGAAAATGGCGCAAATGGCGCTTGCGCCAGAGAGCCACCTGTAGCCCAGCTTCCAATCAATACATCATGGTATCTTGTACTCCTAGCGATGGCTACAAACGAGGATTGTATTTTTAAAGTGGCCACTTCAACGTTTTTCATTTATTTATCTTTTCTCTTTTTCTCTCCGATACGTTTTATGTACGGAACTTGCAGCCTCGGTGAATTTTTTCGATGTACCTTCTGCGTAAGTTCAGCACTATTTTTGCGCCGGTTTTAAAGCTTCCGGAGCTTACCACCGGTGCCCTTGAAAGCACCGCAATTTCAACGTTACGAAATTGATTATCAACCCTAATTAATTGAAAAGATACTCCAGGCACTTGCTCTGCGGTCCGTTCCGTTCGGCTTCCGTTCGCGGTATTTGATAGGGATAATTTGATTTAAAAATTATTGACTGTATATAAGTTGGGAAAGTGCTTCTGTTCCAACAGAATCTTTCAACCGAACTTCCTGCCGTACGGAGAAGATGTAGTGTATGTAAATACACACGTAGTTATATCCTGCGTATATTTATATGGTTCGTTACTCGTTTCGTATATCGGTATCTGTTTATTCATTAGAATTTTTTATTCCGCTTGACTAAGTGAATATTATGTATTTATGTGTTGTATTTTTTACCCCCCCGAGGGCTTTGCAAGTGTTTTTTTCGAAAAAATGGTGAAAACCGCGATACCATGAATTACAAAAATAATAAATATCATGACGTCATATAGATTCCATTGTAACGGAGTTATGAGCGAGTAGCGGTTTTGTTACCTCGGGACATATCTGCAGCTTTAAACGACAAACCTTTTTCACATCAGAGTAACGTGTACTTCGTAAAAAAACAGAAAGACAAAAAAAAAAGTATACGCCCCGTAAGAAATTCGATAAAAATATTCAATAAGGCTTCTCGGAATCGGAATTTTTTTTTTTTTTTTTCTCTAAACATTATTGGAATCCTGGGAGAAAAAAAAAATGAAGTTTTATGTTGCAAACGTAGCTCGAAATCCCAGTATCGCTCTTCCTTGCAACCGGAAGGCATCCCTATACGACATTGTAAAATACAACAATTCCTCCCATCACGGGGAAACATACTTCAAGAAGACCGTGGTTCGACACCGTCGATGTCTTCAAGTACACGGTATAGATACGATCGCGCTATTTCTGTCAAAAACTTTCACGATTTTGCACGCAGTTGATACCGAATTCATTGGTGTGTACTAAATCGACTGTTGCTCTGCCGTATGAAAATCCGGAGAATTCTTTCCTCCGACAT
The DNA here is from genome assembly GCF_917208135.1 of Athalia rosae. NCBI lineage: Eukaryota > Metazoa > Arthropoda > Insecta > Hymenoptera > Athaliidae > Athalia > Athalia rosae. The sequence goes on from NC_064026.1 coordinate 12,976,695, forward strand.
TCGACGAACTTTTCTCGGAGTAAAATGAAAGCATATATGCATATAGATCCGACATTACTTTCACAAACCATGTGAATTAACTAACGACTATCTCTGTGTGCGGTTAACAATCGGTGATTTGTTTTTTTTTTTTCTTTATTCCATCTATCCATGCACAAAATCTCGTATACAGACACTGCGGTATTACGTATGTCATTAGTCATGGGTATGTCCTCAACGCTGTAACAATGGTGGAAAATTTTTCGAGCCTCAAATTTATTTCGAATACATTTAGGGGGGAAGATCAGGTGCGATTTCTGCAGGTGATGCCGCGTTGATGGCGGGTTATTGCGTAACCTGTTCATTATTCGTAGCGCTCGGTGGAACTGGGGAAAAACTTTAATAAATGAGAAAAAAAATAAAATAAATAAATAAAAATTGCTAATTTTAGCGACTTGACCTCAGAACGAATTAAAAAAGTAATTATTTCTCGACCTTTACAGGTGTACAATTTGAAATAAATTGAAACTTTAAGTAGTATGCGAGCAACTGCTCTCGCTTCCTAGGCATATACCTGTGTACACCCTACCCACCTGCCTACAAACCGATCTACTCCGAATTAAGTTTTAGGGAAAAATAAAGTTACGACCGCGAGAATTGGCTTCAAATATTAATATTAATACTGTGATTAAACTTGCGTTTCTAATGGGCGGCAATTTTTTCCTCAGTATTTAACTCGCCTCTATATATTTATATTCGTCGTTTTTGCAATTCATCCATTATTTTGTTATTTTTTTATTTATTTTTTTTGGTATCAGTAAACCCCCAACGGCTGTGGAACAACACGATACAGGTATTTGGTATCAGGTGTAACTTTGATGATGGCATTCATCCAGATCCCGATCTTCGTGAGATGCTAGAATTCCCAACCAATAAAGCTCTCAAACTTATATGACAAATTCCCCAGAGACACACCGGTGCCCTGAAAATGTATCTATCTTGATGCTGCCAAGATTTTTTTCTTTTTTTTTTTTTCAACTGATCAGCGCCCGAATTCGATAGTATGAAAATATTTCATACAGCTGTGACTGTACATTATATACATGTATCTACAAGTGCAATTTAAATATCATATGAACAAGTGAACGAAATGTGGACACGATTTATTGAGAAATACATTATTATCGGGTTGACGTAAAGGCATGCGCATACGCGCTATTATTTTGCAACGGATTTATGTATCACTGCGGAATGAATGAAAAAAAAAAATCAAATAAAAGTTAAAAAAAAAATAGAAAAAGCTCATCGAGTATAATATGGGATTGCAATGTTGCTCGCGGCAAAGCGATATTTTGTTCGTGAGCTATTTGACCGTGAAATGAATCCTGCAGGGAAATTCTGCAGGTATGTAGTAAACGGATGATAAATAAGAGAGAACGGCACAAAAATGAGAAATTTTATTTTCGATATAACTGCGCAGTCAGACCATACGTGTGCGACGAAATTTAAAATCATCGAATTCTCATCAGTAAAATTTATTTTATTTCCGATACGTCAGGTCACTAAAAATCCAAATATCTTCATATTTCGCAGTTATTAAAGCTGCCGGGTATTTTCAGATATTTACTGTCAAAAATGAGATCTGAATAATTGTCATTTATTGAATCGAATGAATCACCCGATCTGGGTAGAAACCTATATATATATGGATATATAGAATTATATTACGTCGAGTGCTTTTCGAAACGACATATCCATTTTTCTGGCAGCTCTTACATCTACTGTACATTAGGACGTGACGTCGTAAATACAGCGACTATACCTACATATACGAGTAGAGACGCATGTGATGAAAATGAAAAAAAAAAAAGTTTGATGGTCGGAACGATTAGTTTTAATTTACTTACCTCCAGGCTCGTCGATCACGACCCTACCGTTTTGACATTCTCATCACGTCGCAGCTAGGACACAATTACGCTACAATTCGAAATAATATATCAACACCATGAGCCCAAGTTTAGACATAAACTGCGGTGTTTGCTATAGGTATAATACTCCGTACCGGATGGTAGAATCCCTCTACCACAGAAACTCTTGATACAAGGATACCGAACCTGCAAACAACCTTTGAAATAACACAAGTTAGCGATAATAGCGTGTGTGGCTATTTATCAGAAATTGGGTTATTAGTACATGGGATGTAATCAGGTAAATAACGTCACGAGTTATCGTTACGGTTGCTGAACTTCGAGAAGTTTGATATATTCGGTACATGCGATAGCTTTGATCAATTTTTTTTGCACAGCTATTCATCTCCAATTCAGGAAGAAAATATGTGGAAAACCCTTTTCCTTCCGACGAGAAAAACAAATAAATAATCGCGCCTCTTTTCAAACTGACAATTGGTTCTCACTATTTGCAGCTCATCATTCGTCTAGTTTTGTCAGACTTGAACCTACTGTATGAACTCATATACGCCCTTCGACCAGAGATTCCCAGTTTGAACATCTACGCTAAACCTTGAATCTTCTTAGAAAACGTACTCAATAATCAAGCACCTCGAACATCAGAGGGGTGGGGGCTCCCGTTGAGCAAGCACCCCGAAGGGAACAGAATTCACAACGTCCCCGTCGTTGTTCCTGAGTCATGCACAAAATGAATAACAACAATTGACCTCGTAAGACCTTTTGCAGGTGATCGTCGAGGTCACACTCTGAACGTGAAATTTTCCGCTCTTCCAATTGCCGTTGTCAGAAAAAGGGGTTCCCCTTGGAAAAAAATAAAGTTGACCTCGAAATAACCTTGCAATTGAAGTTCGAGATCTTATCGAAGGTCACTATTGGATTCTTCGTTGAACGTTACTGAAGAAATGACCACAATGTTTACCAAAAACACCATACCTGAAAAAATATTCAGCCGCGTCCCGGGATTTAATTGACACCCTGTACGACGCAATTAACAGCCGGAAAAAAACTTATATATCTCACTTTCGGAAATGCGTGAAAATCTTACGCGACACTTGAAACGAATGTGTGCCGTCGAGCATCGCGACGACGTATTAAACTCTGTGTTGCACGAGTACTACCAATTCCCACGAATTCCGGGTTTATTACGGACTTGTATGTACACACACCTCAATCAGAAGTGGTGTGGTTAGACGCTATACGCGATGAGATTCAGGTTGGCGCAAAGTATCAACATCATGGGGGTCGAACCGCTCGCGATCAACACCTCTGCTGTGCACTGCTGTAAATTTTCCCAATGGATATTTTGTGCCAACGTAAATCTCATCGCGTATAGTGTCTAACTACACCACTTCCGATTGAGGTACGTGTACGTAGAAACGAAGCGTTGAATGAATATTGAAAACCTTTTAAAGAGTTCATACTGTGGCAAAATGTGCTCAAATTATAAAATACATGTATGTAATACCTAGATATTCTTTTCTCCTTTTTTTTTTCTTATTATTCACGCAGGTATGATACGTTCATAACTCGCTTATAAATTTTTTCTCGCCTCGCCCGATGAGCCGCGGGACGTTTTTATGCTTCAAAAGCTGGAAAAAATATATACCACCTGCGCCTGGGGCATTGGTTCGCAATTTGAAAATATATAAACTGACATCAAGGTTTATAGAGTTTGCGACAAGTGGATGAAAGGGTTCTGGTGTACGTCAAATTCGAGCATCTCTCTTTTGCATACCACACACGCGATTTTATAGCTTTTTTTTCTCCGCAGCTCTTCCGTTTTTTCGTTCATGCGGCTTCGACCGTAACCCACCTGTCAGAATAGAGTATACTCGCCGGACTGAAGATGGTTGAGTTATTTTTCATCCTCTACAATAATTAATCGATCCCGTAGTTGAAAGCTTTGATAACTCGAAAGCTGCGTACAAAAGTCGGCTCTGATATGGACGTTCATAGCGTCGATTGTGGGGGCGAGATTTCTAAATCTTTATTATTATCATTACTGTTATATCAGAAGCAAAGCTTCATACACTCTTGTGAATTTGAAAAAAAGGCTGTGCCGCCATCGACTTCCCTCTTCAAGCAAGACTGCAGATCCTTGAGAACCGCGAGTAGAGGACAAAACGAGACGGTAGAATTGCTCGAAAATTATTGAGGAGTGTACGCGGGAGAGATACTACGACGTGGATATGGTGAGAAGGGCACGGTGAATTGTGGAGACCGAGTACAGATCCACCGAATTAGGGGTGAACTTCATAGACATAATACAGGTCTATACATATCGTGATTAATGAACCGAGTATCGTAGTCCTGATATAACGATGGGTATTTAGGAAGAACATATTGTAAAGATTCTGCGAATACAATCGTGGATATCCTTCGTACAAATATACAACATTTGTTAGACTCGCCAATGGATATGATAATTTTTTTATCGCAAAGCTCTGTGTCGGAGTAGATTGATCCCATGGTTTTTCCTCGGTTTTCATTCGCTGCGTTACTATTTGAGTCGATTGCATAATAAATACACTTGTGGTAATTGCGGGGACCGGAATGCTATGAGGTATTTATAACGACTCTCCAGCGAGGACTGCGCGCGTTTACGATTCTCCCGTCGTAGGTGAGTACGATTCCGAAAATACACCTGTAGAGGAGATATAAAACAACTTTGGTAAACGTACGGGACACCGCAAAGACTGACCGTTACCGACTGACTGATACATTGAACGGTATCAAGGTATTTCACAGCATCCCTTCGAAATCACCAACGTTACACCACATTTAGTACCATGTTTCCCTCGGCGTAAGAGATCCGCCCAAATAGTATGAAAGCAGGCTGTTATTGCCCCGCGGGACCTATACAGTTGAAGGGAAAATGGTAATTAGCGAATGAATGATTAATGATAATTAAACCGACAAAAATCTGCGCGAACGATACACATATATACCTACGGCTAACGCTAGAGAGATTTGCAGACACCGCGCGGGGCTTTGTCACTCAGGTAATTGAAATGGGTATCGCCGTATTTATATTATGCGTGTGAAAAGTGCTCATTCAGACCCATGGATTCGGATAGAGTTGCATCACGAATTTGAGAGCGAGTGGATCGAATGTGCGATCTTTTCTTTTCCGCTCAGACAACTGGTTACTCTAATTGAATTTTTTTCAGAAGGTATGAGACACATACCCGTCGTAAAGGATATATGCTTATCGGTTTTAGCTTTTCGCCCCATATCGTCAATACCGCGTTACCTTACCTAACGTTTTTTTTAACGTCTAGGTTTCGCGAACCGACCCAACTGTACGACGATAATATAATTCCAAGTCTATACTCTGGATATTTGCGAATAGAATACAGCTACAGGTGAGTATTCCGATAAAATCAAGAGATACATTTTCGTTATCTCGTTAAATATCTTAATTCAAAAATAAAAGTCTTATATTGCTTCGAGTTTGAACTTCGTATTCCAGAAGCAAGGAATGAAAAATCAAGGCAAATCATCTTTTTCAGAGTAGCACTGCAGTGTAGGTGGAAGAGAATTTCACGAAGTTATCCTCTAACAACGTGTCCGCAATTTAATTGTGGACGTTAACGGGTTGGTTAAAATATTAAATATTCCACCGTTGGTTGCGTGGGCGTGTACCAAATTCGTTCAAAACAACACGGAAGCAAATTTATGGTCCTTGTTCCCTCAATTATTTACGTACATTTTTTTGTTTCTTAATTTTCCCATAGTTTTTCTACCTTCCGAACACGCCGCAGTATCAAGAAGGTGAAACTTTGCGAGTATTAATTCTTGTCTTCGGAGTCAGAAGATTGCGTTTCCCAAAGAGAATAGAAATCCATTTCGGATTAATGGAAGGATCATAATCAATCCGTTTTACGTGCCCAATGATGTACGGAGATCAGGTTTTTTCCATTGGACGTCAAATTTGAAAAGAAAAAAGTCAAATAATGGTTCGTCGAGTTTCTCGCAGTTTGATAATTCCAGCAAGTTTTTACTGCTGCATACCTCTGGGGTCGAAAGGCGACACGGGGCTGCAGGACCGCCAAAATAAGGCTCCTGTGGGCTTCGAGCATTTCGCAGGCCATGGACCATGTCGTGCAATATCAACCGTAGGTCCATCTAAATATAACGTTCCTGAGAGCTCGCTCACGCTTTCCTGGCTAAAATCGATTCTCCCCGGCAAACGCAAATCCCCGTAACATATTCGGGCCAACTGTAACACATCGATTGCCGGTAAAATGGTGATTATTTTCTTGTAGGGTATTTAATTATTTATTAATTGTTTTATACGATGACTCAGTTTTCATTATTAAACTCAAATCAAATTGCACTCCAAAATGTGCAATTTTACACATCCCGTTATACCTGGAAATCGCCATACTTTCCTACAGATTACACGGTGATTCTGAAAGTCCAGAACATTTCTGAAAACGTAGAGAAATGTCGACGTGACGGAATTTTTCTTCTTTTTTTTTTACAATAACTCCGTGATAAGCAGCGATTACGCAATGAACAGACGACTGGTTAAAACACATAAACATTTTATTTTCTGAACATGAGGTCGTCGAACGAACGTTACAGTTATTAGCACTTGAAAATGTTTTTCGATCTCCTCATAATTTTATGTACAATAAGATTACAAACATTCAAATATTCTTCATATCTTATGTATCTTAAAAATAGTCATTATTAGTTTTAATGTATTTTTATACATATAATTTTTTTATATTGCTAGGGGTTGACGCACCCCGTTTTGTGGAATTTGAAAAAAAAAGACCGTCTCGTAACAAACATTGTTAATTCGTTACTTTCCGATTTATTTTTCATCTTTTATTTTTCCGTAATATCATTCCGATCGTCCCAGAAACAGCTGGATTAACGTATGGCCACGATAGCGAAGCCGAATCTGACTCTTTGAAATCTCGGTAAAAACAAATTATAAAATAAGCTTCCGAAAATTTGTCGATTTTTCTTTTAGCTCTGTTGCCAGTCGATACTCCCACACAAAGATAGATCAATCCACGATAATTTTTTTGTCGTACAATTGCTTCTTACTCCAGAAATGGCAATAAAATTTGAGAATTATTTCACCTCGGCGAATATACCGTGATAAACCAAAGCTTCGAGGGTAATCGGAGGCATTTCCATACGAAAGAAGATTATCCGAAGTCACGATTCTCTTATCGATTGAAAAATGGTAATTATTCAAGAACTTCTTCTTTTTTTTTTTTAAGTTCACCCTCCCGAGTGATTGCAAGTAATATTTATTCGGTCCTCTAACGTATCGGCTGAAATACTCTATAATTATATTATATAATGATTATAATTATGTAGGTATATGAAAGGCATGGAACTATTTTTTTTTCATCTAATGGTTTCTTTTGTTGTTTTTTGTGTATTTCTTTTACGAAGCGGAGCCAGCCCAGTGCGAATACACGTTAACGTTTCATTAGCTTAACATCAAAATCTAAAAAAAAGTCGTATTGTAGTACACTATAACTACATTATCCTGAAATGTGTTTTCAGTTTCTTCTTTCTTTAAACATGTTCCGTTTTTTAAATTCGACTATGGGAAAAAATACATTCGCTCACCCTATAGAACGAATTCCATATTTTATTCGTTTAGTTTCAATTCATTATTTTATTGTTACTCTCGTTATTACTTTTACATATTGTATAATATACGGTGACTTTTTCGGGTTCATTCAATTCCAACACGCGTTATGGGAACTCGATAATCGTTTTTGATCAGAGTGAGTCGTTTTCATCATTCAAATTCATATACGATACATAACTCTGATTTTTATTCTGCATAACCAATCTACGCTATAAAATTACCCCTCGAATCTTCCATTATTATAATTTTTCATAGGTAAATGACTCACCCCGTTCACAAACATATCATAAATTTTTTATTTCAAATAGATACGTTGAAATATTTCCGACAATTTTACTGTTTATTTTTTTCTTTTCTCTTTCATCTTCCTTTTTTTCTTTAATTTGAACACAGTACAGTTTTCGTATAGAAAATACGTCTAGAAGAATGCCTATGAAAGAAGAGACAAAAAAATGAATGATATGAGCGGAGAAAATATCATCGTAATTTACAAATGTGTACGTTAGTATACGTGTATCATGCGTATCCCGTGTAACGGAAATGTTTTAATGGATAAGTGAGCTCATTTGATTTTTTTCTTGATGTTACTAGTGGTATGCATAATTAATTATAACAGTGTGGATTTTTTCTAGTCCGTTTCCGTATTTTATACGAAGCGGTGTGGAATGATTAACTGTGTACGATTAATGTTATGCAATTAATATCAGAATGAGTGTTGATACGCGAGGGTCATCTTTTTTGTCTTTGTGACTGGGTTTTTTTTTTGTTTTGTGTTTTTCCGAGAATATTTTATCGGAGCCGATTGTAAGTGATGACATTTTTTTTCTTTTCATGTTAACTTATCCATTATTACTATTAAGTAGTGTCGCGTCACGCGTTATTTATTAAGGCGTTAAGCGTGTTGATCTTGAAAACATGGTGTCCGCGGAATTGGTCCTATCTTAAGATTATTATAAACGCGATCGGAAATCCCACAATTATTAAAATGAAGACATAGCTCAGTAGGATGTACAAAATACACTAGAGTAATTAGAAAATATAAAACGAGAAGTAGAAAACAGGGGATAAAAATATTATATTATTACTTTAGTTTTTTGTTATTGTTATCATTCTATTTTATTTCATTTTATTCTATTACTTTTTTTTTTTCATTAGAAAAAATTCATAGCACATAGAACCTCCCTAAGTTTAGTATAACAGACAGAGCCAATTGAATGTATTTATAATGGCTCTGTTGTTAGTCGTCAAAATTATATTGAAAAAAATGCATCAATTAAACAAGTCTTCCATAAAATTATATTACTACGATTGTATCCCGATAAATTTTTTTCTTTCTTTTATTTCTACTCGTCATTATCTTGTTTTTTCTCGTAATTTGTTCGACACGTTTGATAGCTGGTGGCATAGTTTTCGGTTTTCACGTAATGCCTACTATACCCGACCAACGTAATAACGCGTCGATTATAATCAACTCGATATTTACCATTTGTTTTCCTTTAATTTCACGAGCTTTTAACCTGGGGGAGGATACGGTTGGGTAACGAAATTATGCCGGATCGAATCTATCATGGTTGAGTACTATATTGCTCTGTTGCCGGAGATCTTGATCGGCGATAATTCTGAATTCGGACCTGAATTCAGATCGAGAGAAAATTTGGGGACGCACGTGATACTTTTACATTAGTGGTGCGCTTCTTCACTTTCATCCTGCGATACGATGCTCGACCGATTAGAACGAACGTCTAAATCCAATCCAAAGGGCTGCGTGGAACCCAAAGGCACCTGCATTCCTGGTTCCTCTATGCTCAGACTGTACTCGAGTGAACTATCACTGGAAATACAAAAACAGACTTCTACTGATCAACAAGGTTTTCAAAGACTCTACTGGAATATTGTTGAAAAAAAAAAATCCACAGACAATCGTACCCTAATGCGTTTACCTGACTATACTGGCCCGGTCACCAGAAGTCGCTACAGGTGCTGTGCAATTTTCCCCGTTGCAAGGACGTTCTCCGTTACTCGTACATGTAGTAGATTCCTTCAGGGAAGCCCTTCGAGATTCCTCGTGACATTCGCACCTGCATTCTTCGGGTTGGACGTAACTGTATCCACCTTTGGTTTCATCATCCGGCCTCGGGATAGTTTGGATTCTCTTTGGGGCCTTCCGTTTCTCTGGAATTTCTTCGAAGTTTATCCAATTCGTGGGTCTTGAGGCGGGTGCTCGGGGTGGAAGAGGCGGTGGACTCGGAGATTTTCCGGCATTTCTTGGCACTCGACCGGCAAATTCTGTGAATGTATTCGTCATTTGCTTTCTGGGACTCTTTATCTTGAAACTGTCTTCTCTCGGCAATGAAATTTTCATCTTTTCCACCCTTCGCTCATCCAGGGATGTTTGCATTACGAACTCGTCTAATAGTTTTGGATTTATCGGCGTCGTTGACCGAGGTCGTTCGATCGGAATCGTTCTGAAACAGAAAAAATAACGAATGAACGACGCTGCAAACTTCGAGAAAATGAAATTTAATATTCACCTTACTTCCTGAAGTCTCTGTTTCACCGGTAACATTGGCACCGCGACGCTTTTTTCCAAAGGTAAGGTTGTAGGTATGTAGGGTAGATCCTCCTCAAAACTTTCTTCGTAACAAAGACCCTTCCTTTCGTCGGGCAATTCCTCGACCGCTTTTTCGGCCTTGTTGCGAATGAATTCTATCTCCGAATCTCTCTCAGACTCGGAGCTATTGTGATCCAAGTCGGAAACAACGCTCGAAGTCTTAACTAGGCCATCCGCAACCTTCAATCCATCATCCAGAAAGTCCGACTCCGCGGAGTTCTGGGCAAACTGTGGCCGAGGTGGTTCGTTGCCGTTAATTTCAGTCTTTGGCGAAGTGTCGTCTATCCTTTCCGGGGGCTCGATCTTTTGCACTTCTTTGCTTTTCCGTTTAGGCTTAACTATTTCCGGTTTTTTCATCGATGTCTCCTTCAACGCACCGTTTGACAACTGCGAATCGTTAGATCCGAACTTGGATGCAACAGACTCGATCTTCGTATCCTTAAGAACGGACTTGGTCGTTTGCACACTAATTCTAGAGTCTTTGGAGGAGCTTTTCGAAATCTGTGAATCCCTGGATAAACTCTGAGTTATTTGACTGTCCCTCGAGGCAGACCTGTGCACCGACGCCTCAACGCTCGTCTCCGTCTTCGGCTGGCTTGACTCGTAGTGCTCGATAGAAGCCTCGGTGACTATATGTCCGGAACGAGGTTCTGACTCGTACTCGTCGAAGAGTTTTGTTGGAGTTTCGAGGGGGATGGAAACGCTTTCGGAAGGTAAAGCGACTTCATAGTTTCTGTCGTCGGCATGAAGGCTTATAAATATCGAGTCGTCTTTCTGCGATCGATTACTTTTTTCGGAATTGAAGGTGAATTCCACATTTCCGATGCTATCCAGCGACGGATTGTCACCGTCCATAGGCGTCGTTGGATCGCCACAACTTTTTTTCCGTTCCCTCTTCTTGAACAGACTCAAAGTCGACGAGAAAACACCCTTGTTCTTCGGGTCCTTTTTCAGCGTAGAACCTTTGTCGATGGATACCCTCTCTCGGGACTTTGATCTGCTTCGAATACTCTCCGTTGTGTCACGAATCTTTGACGTTAAACTTCGACGGGACTTCCCTCCCGGAGTTGGGGATTCGGGACTCAGTACACTTCCGTCTGTCCTCGCCTTGAATAGAGATGTGAAACTACTTTTCCGAGAAACTGAGGAAGGACTCGGCGTTCTAGATCCCTCCAACTCCCGAACTTTCTGATGTCTCGGTAATTTTGGACTCCCTTGGATCCCGCTGGACGTTGGTGTTGTTTGAACAATCTCCTTAAAGTTCTGAGGCTTCTTCCGCTTGTCCGATAAATCGAGGGACGCTGGTTTTTGCACTTCTGGTGGAGATTTAAAAACTTGATCATCAGTTTTTTTAACCACAGGTACCTGAAAACCCAACGAATGTTATTTTATTCCTACCGACCGTCACTAGTTCGAGTACTATTACCGATGACACAATTGACTCACGTCGATGTTGACTCTCTCCAGTACGCGCTTGGTGATTTCAACTTCTCTTTTGAATATCTCCTTCCGATCCTCGCGCCCTCTTCGTCTCGGTTTATCGAGAGGATCTGGTCTGAGATTGCCCGCCACAACCGGTACTTTTATGCTGTCTGGAATGAGAGCTTTTGTAGTATCGGCCTCCCTCTGCAATAGCACTCTTTCCAGGTCATCAGTCTCCGGCTTTGACGGTTCTATCAAGTTATCGGCTAACGTCGGCTTGCTTCCGCAAAACGACGTTTCCAAAAGACATTTGTGCGGGCTGGGTGACCTTGAATGACAGAAATGCAGCTACGTCAGTAAACTTTTCAGGATTTCGAGTTTGACGCATCAATCACTTGATCCCGACCTTGAGGAAGTGCCTGACATAACAGATAGTTTTCCAGATACTCCGGAGCCTTGACTTCCAACGGAAGACAGTCTCGAAGTCCTTCCACTGATGTTTAGCAATATAATTTCCGAACAGTTGCTGTCTTTCCTTTCCCGATCCAGATTTTTGAGGCCGCCATAATCCGATTGAGTGCCATCCTCCTTGAGTCGTTTACGAGCTAGTTTTTTCGAGTGACTTTTCAGGTCCTGTTCATGGATCGGATCCTGGAGATCCAGTTCCTCCGTCGATGATCTCAAGTCAGTGACGTCCTCTTTGTATCCCAAAGTTAATTTGCTCCCCGGGGGTGGCTCAGCGCCTGAAAATTCCAGATCTTAAGCCGACGTTGATGATGAAGCCCTACCTAGCCCACGTTCCTTAACGCTATATTACTGGGCGCGAACGTCACACATCGCTGGAAATAGGAAGACTTCAGACTCCACTTTTTGCAAGCTTAAAGAAACACAAAACGTGAAACCTACCGGCAAGAAGTTCCCTTTCTGGCGATGATTCCCTCGAATTGTTACTGTCTTCGTGATGCGATGAGCTGCTCGCTCTGCTGATATCAATTCTTGGGGTGCTCGGCGTTTTCAGAGAACTCCCCGGTGTCACCGGGGTTGTGACTTCAACAATTCCTGGCATTCTCGTTGCTGCGTCTCCCTACATTGCGCAACTCATAGACAATAAATTCCTTCCTCGAAAAGGGGATCGAAAATCGAGACAACTGTCAACCCTGGCTAGATTTTCGGAACTCGGATCTGCGAGAAGTGCGAATACAGCGAAGGGTGAAATTTACGACTTACGTTTTCTAACTCATCTGACAGATCTTCGAAAGAAGCGATCGGAGCAGGTCCAAGCTTCCGTTGATGGATACTCGGGAATCCTGATGCCATTTTCTATAATACCACTGGCTTGCTCTGCAACAAAGGAGTAGCTCATTGTTACTGAAACAATGGTCAGAGAGGATAGAACGTTGAGCGATGATGGAGCAGCCGTTTTTTTTTCTTTTTCACTCACAGGTAATTAGTCGAGTATTAGAGCAATTAGGCCCGAAGGACAAATTATTTACCGGGTCCCTCTGTCGACCGCGACGAGCCTCGTAAAATGAATATCACAAAGGCAAAGAATGAAGAAAAAATATTCTCCTGCATAAAGCTGGTCCGTGGCGATTGATTTCATTGGATTACTCGAGGTTGATGTTACGCGGTCTTCTATTTGTGCATCGTCACAGACTCCACGGAGTATTTTATTTACTCAAAGGAATTATCGAGTTATTGGACCGACTGAGAGGAACTGATTGATTTGATTTATCGTCGTATTGATTCCGCAGACGCCCTCTTCCATTTTCAACGACAAATTGAACTTACATTTTTCATCCATAAACCGTGACAGGGTAATTTACCTCTCGCTACAAAAATCTTCCGCGGAACGTGCGTGAATCCATTCTCACGAGTATTCACACTTCCGAATTTCTGAAAATAATTCTTCACATTTCTTTACATATCATTTTTAATTCTACACCGTCCTCGCAAAGTTCAATGACGCCAGATACGCCTCGATAATTCAGACGCCATTGTGGTGCCTGGTAGAGATCAGAAGAAAAGAAAAAGAAAAAAAAAAAAACCCCACTCCTCAAAAAACGGTATTGGATTGATCCTTTTCCCCCGTCGTGTATATTCATATTATGCAAGTCAGCCAATCACTGTACCAGCAACTGGCTTACACGGACTCGTGTATAAAACGATCCAACACCCTTAAAGTACTGTTGCTGATCGCCCTCGTGGGTCGCGACCTAAATTGACACCGGCAGTTGCCCACCACGCGTCCTAATTAACGATGGATGCAAACGATCCCTTCATCATCCGGGAGGAATCAGTTCTTTCCGAAAGGGACGTATATGCGTATCTCCGCAACTTCCGGGATAGCAGAATCGAAACGCAATATCCGAAGCAATTTCATTGCAGCCGTAATTGCAGGATCGAAACTTCCGGACAACTGATACATCCTTTACTCGAACCCTGACATTGCAGTCTTTTAGCTTATCCTAACGAACAATTTTCGTAATGTAATTAATTGTGACACACAGAGAATAATACTCCAACTCGCACCCAATGAATTTGAATTTCACTAAAGCTTGCACGCTAATAATTGAACGACAACGAACTGTCAGGATTCGACCCCGAGTACCGTAGGCGACGGTTTAATTTTGAAAACTTTTGTCACGAAAGTATAAATATTCGTAATTATCAGAAAAAATTCTGACTGGGAGTGGCCCATCGCCTTCGCTTATGGAAACATGCCAATAGTACCCGGAACAGTATCCATCCAAAGGAAAACGGAAAATGGGATGGATAGCTTTGGCCTGTCAGCGAGTTCCCGATTTTCTTTCGTATCGCCTGAGTATCGCGTTGGTGCTGCGTTTCGTCCGACTCGGGTCCTCCAGGGTAATATCGTCTGATAATACGCTATACACGCTATTTTTGACCTATGTTTTCGCGGAATTGCAGTTTTTATTTTAACCAGGACCTGAATTGCGTCGACATACCACACGTGAGGTGAGGAAAAAAAAATCGGCGTGTTTCAACGATTATCGTAGACAGATATCTCATGCTTACTTTTAAAACAACGAACAGTTGTAATCATTATTTTAATTAGGAATGGAGACAATTAATCTATTGTGCACACATTGAGTCGCAAAACAATGAACACTGTTTCAGGAATCCAAAGATGAAATGCTGATAATGTGCACGCCAACTGAGCGTGAAAAATTTTAATTCGCTCAAACTAATTAAATTAATTTTAAGGTATTCCATCAAACTGAAGGACAATTCTATTGATTTCACCTATCAGCAAACAAATGAATAAATTTCAATAATTTTTTTCAACTACGCTCTAATAAAATCGGAACGAAATGTTTAAAGAATAATATTGCCAATCGGTTGAATAATTGCTTGGTCAGAGAAAAAAAAGGTAGCACGCAACCCTCAATCAGAGCAAAATAAAATTCTCACACATGTACATAAGATAAGGAAAATAACTATTAAATAGTACATTAACTCTTCAAGTGACTTACCCCAGTTGCGTTGACTCCGTTCCATGAAGGGAGAATCGATTGTCCCTTATACCATGCTCCGGTCGTTCTGATTTTTTTTGTTTCCGGTATGTTGTAACCCACCGTCAACTCACATGGTGTTCTTTTTCGGTTCAAAAGCACGTCTCTCAACGTATTATCACCCCCCAAAGTTCATCGCTTCATAACTTCAAGCTCTACGAAGCTCGAGGAGGAGGCGTCGGAGAGGAGCGTCGCGACGTCCGCTCCTCCGGACACTCGCGGTGTAGCGTTTCAGTTTGTAGCCGTGGTAGCGCCAGCCGTAGACCGATCGATGGATGGACGGAGCCAATCCACCCCCATACCTTATTGCTACCCCCGACGCCGACGCTATCGCCAGTTTTCACGATTGCCAACCGACAGAACTCGGAAACCACCCCTCCAGATATTTTGTTGTTGATAGATGAAAAGGAATAAGAATAAAAAGTCGAACAATGCGTACCGTAGGCCCACCTGTCCCGCCTCCCTCAATTCTCTCCGATCTCGTAATTTATTTACTCGCCCCTTTCGCACCCTATAAGTTTCTGTATTTTCATCTGTAAGACTGTGGAACAGCTGTGTTGTAATCAACAACCTGGCAACTTTCATCATACTTGTATTTTTATCATCACCAAATAGGACTGATCGGTATTAGATTACGATAAGGGAAACAGAGACAGAGTTTCCGAATAAGTCCCGATCACCCCCTCCCCACCCCCCACCCCCCCTCTTTCAAGTTCACCTAATCTTCAAAGGCACCAAGCGCTCTCATCCACCCCTTTTCAGAGCCATTATATTTTGTGTATAAGAAGATACCATGTACGTTCTCTGGAAATATCCATGGCATAATTACAACGGTATATCTTCTAGTTTGAGTCGGTGCATTCGGCGGAATATTATTTGACACAAATATCTTGAGGATTATAAAAATATCATGTGTAATTTATAAATTGTTTATTTTTGTTAGTACGTACATTTGCGCCAGCACAAAGAAAGAGATAGTATGTTTTAATATATAAAGTGTGAACTGTGCAGAATTCTTTTTTTTTTAACGTTTTTCCATTTTATTCATTTCTAGACTAGACACTATCACGATTCGGGTATTGACGCCAATGTACCAGATTTCTTGGGGTGGGTTAATACGTTCTATATAAAATTGAATTATATTTCTATCAATTGTCGATGAGACTTTGAACGATTAAATATAATTCATACTCAACTTTACTCATTTTTAACTCACTACCTCGCTCTTTACATAAGTAGCATCGGACTCTTCGGTTCCAGTGGCAAGTCGAAATACCTCAACCTCAGGTCTCACGTAAAAGTTGTCACACGTATATTTGTACAGAAAGACTTGGCAAGCCGAACAAGTTTATAATATTTACAGGGCAGTATTAGAGTTATCCAAATTACACTAATTAGGCACTAATTGTAAGTGATTCTTCAAGGCGTTTCATACTCCGGATTTCTTCTTACAGACGCGAATTTTACTACTGCTACTGCTGCTACTACTACTACCACTACTATTACTAGAAAAGGTACCTTTGGAAAATGTATAAGGCATCACAGAAAGATCCACTACAATTATTGTTAACTAATGAACAATAAATAAGGATTTTTCACGAACGAAAAAGCTAAATGTAAAACGATTAGGTGAACGCATAATTCCTCCGCATAGTATACATATGGGTCATTTCCCAGGCAGCACAGACGCCCTACAGATGATGGGATTCAGGGATCGATTTTTGCGGCTTTCGCGAGACCTTGAAAAAAGTCGACGCCGGGTATTGGGAGGCTGATAAAAATTACAGCAGGATATATATATTGTAGTCCAACGGGTTCCCTTCGACAGAATTATACCCTAATATCAGTGTACATTATAATATTTATATATTTTTCTTTTTATCTAGCTTAATATGGCGCGATAATTAATGATTGCTAGCCACGATTACAATGATAACAGCTAAGAAGTATTTATGTAATATGATTAATAGTAGGTGCGATTAACAACGATATAAATAAGTCGAGAATACTTTCGAGCTAAAAGGAATTGCTGGTACTGTGTTGTTTTTTTTTTTTTGTCTACTGGTGAAGCCGCCGGCATAGCAATTTTCCCTTTGATTTATTTAGGTGTTCGTGAATCGCGCGTTAAACCCTGAAGAATCGATAATACAGCCACTATAACTTAATTCTTAGAACGCATGTATCAAAACTGTTCGACCGATCTTCAACGAATCCTCATCGATGAATAAACATCGCTGCCTTTTACGGACAGCAGTCAAGCGGACACGGAAACTGCAAACTCCTGGGCTTGCTGCTGACCTTACGGATCGGATTTCTTTAAGCGGTGGCCTTTTCAGGGGACCTCTTCAAGACCGGATCGAAGACGTACTCGAAGACGTAGAAACAAGGCGATTGAATTTGCTGTCAATGATTATCTCGTCCCCGTGTCCTATGTTATAACGGTAAAGTTGCTTGTTCGGGTAAAGCATCTCTTCCGGTCCATACATCGTTTTCATTTCCTGAAATACCGGAAGATAAACTTTCTGAGAAATATTCAATTTTCTTTAGGCTTACCTCGGACGTAATGCAAGGGTTGGGAAAGTTTTATGTAGTGTTGGGTATGGTAATGGGACAAAATTAATCATACATAGCAATCTCATGCATTGCGAAGTGCCGTTCGAGGAACCAATAATTCTGAAATATTAATTATCTGCCGTTAATTTTGAAGTAATAAATTTACCTGATCAACATAGAACAGTCGCATTCGATTAGCTGGTATTTTGACCATGGACTCGAGCTTCGTTTTGAGCTCAAACACGGTCCTGTAAACGTCTACGGACCGTACCTGAAATTGCACGATGAATTGTAGCATAAAGTATAAACTACAAGTCTTCTGAACGTTACAACAAACTCTCCCAGAATTTACCTCGACAAGATCTCCGTAGGTAAATTTGACCTTGACTCGCTTTTCTGGTTTCAGATCTACGTGGACCAATGGGTCTAGTTTGCCATGAATCCCGACCAGTTCGGAGAATCTAAAGAAGTGACAATAAAATGTCAAATATGTAGGGAATTTTTCAAACACCCGTGAATCATGAAATAATACAATAATTCACGGTAGCAATCGTTTTCGAATAAAAAATTTCACGTATAATATACGACGTAAACACCTTTCGGGACGATCGGCTTCCGGTTTGTCCATATAGTACCGAATGAAGGCACGTTCCGCATCTTCACGTTCTTGGGCTGAGATTGCTCCGCCTCCATTGAGTGTCTCCACATTCGGGAGCCGCGCGATAAGAAACTGCCGCCTTTCATGCTCCGTGTATTCTTGCGGACTCTGCAATCACACGTAGAGAATCGAACACGCAATCTTACGAGAAACAATCTACAGCCGATGCAACGGAATGAATTTCGGCCAGGAGAAATAACTCCCATGCAAAAATGACACTCACTTCGAACAAGGGACACCCTTGAATCCTGAGGGATTTCAAAGCTGGGAACCTGGCGATTCTCTCCACGTCGTCCCAAGCTGATAAAAGCGTACCGTTTACGTTGAGAAATTTCAACTTTCGGAAAGGATCGTGAGCTGATTTTACTTTGGTGCTGCTCGATTCGCACTCAGATTCCGTTCTGTTGTATAAGGCTTTTTCTTCGGTGAATATTCGATTTTCCTGACACCCGTCGGACGATTCCGAATCGGGGAGATTCTTATTCTCGTTGTCTTCGGTCTTCGGGGGTAGTTTATCCTGGGAGACCGATCTCGGTAACGTATTCCGATTTTCCTCAAGACTAAGTGATCTAATGGGACACTCTGCCAAGACCAAACTCTCCAAGTTCGGGAATACGTAACCGAGTTTCGAAATTTCCGACCATACCTCAATAGGGTTTCCGGTAAAGTGAAGCTTTTTTATACAGGTATTTTCGTTACGTCCTCTCTCGAATTCGAGATCAACAGTTTTGTACTCGTTCAACGAGAGATGCAACTCCTCTAGATTCTTCAACAAATTTATCAGGCCTTGGACCGTCGGCCATGAAGCGTGCGTTCCGTTAAGCACCAAGTTTTTCAAAGAATCGTATCTACCGTCTTTTATTTCGAGGTCATCCGCAAGGCTGTTAAAGCTCAGATTGACGAATTTTATTTTAGGCATGTGCTGAAGAATACCAAAAATTTCTGTCCACTGGGTTAGCTTATTTTGTGCTAGGTCAAGTTCCTCGACATTCTTGCATTTATTTTTCAATTTCTCGTCGTCATTACCCGCGGATTCGATGTCGCAGTCTTGGAGGACAAGCAACGCCGGAACTGTGTGACGTGGGGACTTTTTTGGGACGAAAATGCTTACTGATAACGCCGTTTTCGGGGAACCCGACTCCGTTTCTTCGTCGGTCAGAGAACAATCGGTTGTTGAACTGCCGTATTTCAGCTCCAAGGCTTCCAGCAAAGACGGCATCTTAAAGCATTCTAAAACAAACGACCAAAACCCGATGTTTTATAACGAACGAATAGTTCGGATTTCCTTCGTCAGAATAAAAACGATTCACCAAATCTACAAAAGCAGACCAAATTATATATACGAACGCTGTTTTGCGTCTGTCTACATCGCAAAATCACTCGCTTGGGGATGAGACGACACGAAGTCAATCTTCCGGATGCAACTTGAGGTTGCGGAAGCCATAAATCGACTCATAAGACGATTGAAATAGGCCTGGGTGGACAATGTCTGGTATTAGAATCTCCGTCACTGAATCAATAAATTTATAAAGAGTTTATGCCATTTCTCAATTGCACATGTAAAATCGAATGATTGACTCACTGGTGCGATGAGTGATTCACTTTCTATCTGACATTGAAAAATGTATGAGGATAAATATGTTCTGAATCGATTTTATTTTTATTAACAGGTCGAAATCAGTCTGTGTACAACGCTTTTTATACATAAACTGCGTCGAACGGAACAGAGTCTACGGATAAATTCAAGGAATCTTATCTTGCATACCTATATACGCGCCGCGAACTTAAGCGATAAATTCCGCGGAAAGTTGATCTAAAAAAAAAAAGTGGCGGTCAGTTTTAATTTCCCAGCAATGGAGCATGCACGGTTCGCACATATGCGTTTACACATATATCTTATAGAACCTCGTCTCGCCATATCTGTTAAGGTCAGCCATTGTCTTTTTGCGCCGCATGCAGCTGGGAACCGGTCCGAGTATCCCGATATGGCAAAACGGCTCACCTACGCGAAAAATAACTCCAATGGCGGTTAAAATTCAAACGCGTCTGCTAACTAAAGGTCCGGTATATAATGTGTAGATGCGACTTATAGCTGCAACAATGCACGTATAGGTATGTTTGATATTGTATACAGGGGAAAACAATAAGGCAGCAAAGGTATAACGTTTGTATATAAAAAGTTACATTCAGTGTAAGGTATACCTACAATACCAATGGAATTACATCTATGAAACGTTAATTTAATATAATTAGTTTATTACAGTTACGAAAGCAAAACTTTCCAGACGCAAACATGAAACAGCTGGCCTTTGCAGCAGTGCTGCAGTAATGTCTTTTACACTGTTATGTTCCATATTTACAATAAACGCTTATGATAACAACTCGCGTGTCCATTTGCAACGAACCAATACGATACACGCTAAAGAACGTTTAGCGGAAGATGACCGCGCGAACGTGGCGAAGATATGAGGATCGTTACAGGCGCACGTTGTTAAATGATGATTTTTAACATATAACAAACGCTTATCGCAGCTCGTTACACGTTGATAAGTGCCGTTATCGATTCGCACTTGGACTACAGTTGCTGCATTTGATGTTAGAAATCCTCCGATTTCACGGCGATCTGCAATCGTCTCTCGGCTACAATCCACCTTTGTCCGTTTCTATTTCGGCCCTCTAAAAGCTACTGAACTGCGCTTTGAAGAGCATCCAACGATCACGTCACAGGGAAACTGGGTTAAAAAATGAACGTTGTTGGAAGCGGGCCAGGGCCACGCGAAGTTTGAATATTCCAAATGCTGATCTTTCCGCGTTTTCATTGCATACACACCAGGCTCAAATATACCGCGCCCCGTTATCATCGCCTGGAACGCGGAAAAAATGTACAAATCAAATCGCTGAAAATTTCTGCGATTCAAAGTTCTCATTTTATCGAGTACACGCTGTAAACATTCACGGTGAACAACAAGATCCGGGTTCGAAGCAAGACTATTTTTCTTGAATTCGAGATACCAAATTAATTGAGATAAGAACAGAAACTGTGTCGTTTATTGTTTCGCATCGTTACGACCACGAAAGGAAAGAGAGAAAAATATCGAATAAAGTGGGGGAAGTCTTTCGGACAAATTATCGTTTTCTCTGTTTATGTTGTATTAACTTCTTAGCGGTGCAATTCAACCTACATCTTTTGCAACGAAGTGTACGTGCCGCCGACCGCCCTACGTAATCGTGGATCGGTTCAACGGCCATGCAAAATGAACTTTCTCTATAACCTAGGCTTCTCTGTATCCATCTCTCTCTCTCTCTCTCCCTCTCTCTCTCTTCCTCTCTCTTTCTCTCTCTCTCTCTCCCTCTCTATTCCATCAGCTATCCTTCTTTCTATCCGTTTGGTCTATCCCTCTCACGGTCTAGATGTCTCACTTTTGATGCAGTCCGAGAGCAACAAGCACGTGTATATCGTTACGACGTTATGGTCAAGCATCGTTGACGAGGTGAGCGAATCAGTAATGAGTTTTGTCACGCGATACAGAGTCATTTTATACGAGGAGATAATTTCAATCGATACAGTTCTGTTCTTTGCAGCTTGATTTATCCCGGATTCAGTGACAACGGACCAAATAAAACTAGACTGCATACGCAATGGGCAAACGTGGTTAACTTGTAAAACAAGAAGAAAAAAAATTGTCTTATTAGCGTGACGCATTATATACGAGCTCGATCGAAGAATTGGTCAATGTCATAGAAATCCTCGAACAAAACAAAAAAGTTGTAGATCCATATGAATATGCGTTAATATGCTTATAATTGCACAAGCAGGATATACATATACCGAACTAAATCGACGTGCGATAGAGAGAAACAGATTGATTGAAACTCCAGACGATTAACGCGAGAAATGCGAAAATGAATAATCGCAAACGCTCAATAGAAATATTTCGAAGTGACAACGATACCATTAATCAGATGACGTGATCAAACGTTTTATTATCTTATCATCGCCGATAGCACGATCGCAGACTACCAGACGCAACTAGTAGTGCTCATGTGACAACTGGGCGTCCCATTCAACGTCGTGACCACTCAAAATATCTCAGCATAAGCTCTTCTAAGTTGAGAGACGAATTATGGGGATTAATTTGATTAATTTTGAGGGGCTGGTGAGGCAGCAGAATATATGTACACATATTTTTTTGCACGATCATGATCTTCGCTACGCCTTTTTTACGTCTCCTACAACGCCAGAAGTCATTCGTAGGTCAATAGGATCGTTCAATTAACGTCTTGAAAAATGTATCGAGTCGAATGGCCGACAAACTGGGAATTGGTTGTACAAAATGAGGATAGATGAAGAATTTTGTTGCATTCTGTCGCTAATTTTAAATCCACTCTTGATTTCCAGATTCTGCTCGTGTATCGTCTATAGGTTTGAAATTGTCACACGAGTCATGATGTTACGGGTCACTAGATTCTTATAAGTGTCAGGTGCAAGGTCGTAAAATGCGTAGTAATGCACGTATCCTTTATCGAAAAAATCATATCGAAGACCTTGACGGTGAAGCGAGGACGACGAAAACAAAAATTCACAGATTATTCCTCGGAAGTTTTCTTACCAATTCCGAGGCCAATTCAATAACTACGAGACGTATCTCGTGGTCACATTGTAAGTGGGACATCCTCACGCGACGATCATATTAATGATTCGTGATAATTGTTACGAGATGAATGTTTCCGTTTAATTTTAGATAAACACCAGATGTTCCAGAAAAATATAGTTTCCACACCAGACTATAGATAAGAGAAGCGCGGCGTCTCTTTAAACCGCAACTTCCGATATTCCGATCCATATTCTGTTCACATAGATAGGTCGGCAGATGACTGCCTGAAATTATTAATATACATCCAGTAACCTTCGAAGCCTGGATTCGTTAAGATTGATAATATGACGAAAGAGAAGAATTCCTTCCCTCGCAGAATAACTCCGCGCGTACCAACTCACGGCCAAAGAGCAGCCAGCAGCTGACGAGAAGTAGAAAAATAGAGAATTAAAGAGCACGCGAGAGCAGAATATGCTTTCGCTCTGTAATTCCGTGATAGCCAAGTGTCCACGCGGTTAATTACAAGAGGCACGCTGATTTATGCGACGAAATTTCAACATTGGAATTCCGTTCATGACTCGTAGAAGTTATCACGCGTAATTTGGTAAGGTTGCCCATTCCAATCGTAATTGCGGAAGGTACATTAGATTCATTCTTTCCCCCATTGGTTTTAACGACTTTTTCGACGAGCAGGTGCGCCAGGGGCGAATGTAGCGTTCGATTATTTATAAGTATCAGCGATATGTGAAATTTGAATTTTTGAAAACGTCACGCCCCTCGAAAAATACAGTGGCACGACAGCAACCGCAGTTCCACGCGCGATGCAAAATGACGTTGGGTGCATTCGACCGGAGAATTCTCTGGTACTCGTATCTATTTGTGTGGGATTTCCGTTGCACTTCAACGTTCGAACGGATACAACCAATTTTAAGACCTCAACCGCACACGCTGCGAAATATACATATACACATAAATACAAATTAGAGGCCAGTGAACACCGCAATAATAATTCGACGTATGTGAATCGAGGTCAGTAACTTTATTTTGACGTAGTCAGGAGAATCGAGAACAAGACGGCCGAGGATACAAAGAGACATGTAATCTGTGAATCTTGTTTTCTTAGTTTCACGATATCAGTCTGTAAAGGAGCTAACGGTGACGAGGAAAATCATTAGGAGAATTAACAAATGACCCTCGCGTCGACCATCGGTGTTAGAAGCACGTGCTCGAGGGAAGTGTGTCTAGAAATTTTAATTGCTGATCGTGTAACGTCGCGTAGTCAGGTAGAGGATGCATTGCGAAGCAAATCGTGTTGCGAACTGTCCACGCGTTCAATAAATTTCACTAACTCGTGCATACACCGCGAACGAAAGAAGAGTCACTATCATTTTTCGCGGGCATTAAATCAGATCGGGTTTGCTCTAGATTCGGTGGATTTTTAATGGACTGCTGCAGCTATGTGGACATGGTGCAACGGATATAGTTATATCGAAGGGTCTTCTGTACTATCGGAGGTAAAAGCCCTGAAGAAGACACATAAATCTTATAATAATAAAGATTGAGCTCGTACTTCTCGGCTAACACCGCTGTGTTCTACATTGCTAAATATACGGCAGTTGAGAGACTGTTACGAAATGTCAGACACAGGCATTCGCGCAGTGGGTCATTCGGTGCCTCGGCTTAAAGCTCCGTTTCCGCGATCACGGGGAACCCTCAGCTGACGCGCTCCAAACTGCGAAACCGGAGTAAACAACTCGATTCGTGAAAGTACAACACTCGCCGTTGGATATCGTTGAAACTTCCCCAACTATACATGTGTGCGGCGTGCATCAAAATAGCAAAACACTCGAGTTGCGTCGGTCGGTGAAAA
Source organism: Athalia rosae (assembly GCF_917208135.1). Classification (NCBI taxonomy): domain Eukaryota; kingdom Metazoa; phylum Arthropoda; class Insecta; order Hymenoptera; family Athaliidae; genus Athalia; species Athalia rosae. Next base: position 13,001,512 of record NC_064026.1, read on the forward strand.
TTTAATGATTTTCAGAACGAAACCACCATTACCGAAACCCGAAGAACCCAGCAAAAGCCGAGGACTGAACGAATCTATGGAAGATGTCATTCGGGCAAGATATTTCGTCTCATTGTTACCTAATCGAAAAATATGCAAAGGTACACACGGTATACATTGGTTATGCAATGAAATATATTCACACCGATTCAATTCGAGGTATTCGAATCGTTCACATGGGCGCATGCTTATCTCTTGAAATCAATCTAAGTTTTGCAACCTGCTTCGCGCGTTATGAAGAAAATCGCCAGAGAAAATAGATTGGAGGAAGTTGCGTTTCCGCAAAAAGTTTCAAACTTCATGGAATGATGAGATGATCGATCGGTGCAGAGAGTTAATCGTTCGATAATCGATCGTTTGATTGTACAGAGTGAACTGGACACAAGATACACACGTGCAGAGACCCGAATAGAGACCGCCTTCATCTACTGCGCAGAATTATTATAGAGCCGCGTTTACTCGTTCCTCAAGGTTGCTCGATCTCCGAGAAAGCTTCTTCGACTCTTTGTTCGTGAAGTTCTGTTTTCAAAGTTTTCCTCGTCAGATAATAATTAGTTATGGTATAAGACATCACCGCAAAAATGCAGCAGCCAAGGATCTTAAATGGCTAGATAATTATTGGTTTGCATCGAATTCTCCACCATGTGTACATGCAGCGTAGTTAAAGAGCCGTACGGTTAGACGAAACAGTCATTTATTTAATCGTTATTTTTACTTTTATTTTTTATCGTCAGATACTGAGAATCAAACGTAACACTCCGTTCCATACCAATCTCTTGGATATTACACGACCACGGAGTGTGACGATATTACGTGAACTAGACAACATAACGTACCCAGTATGTACTATTATTAATCAAACCAACAAGAATTAAACCTACATTTAGTATAATAACCGAAACTAATTTCCATGATTTTTGAAGCGTGATTTTTATTTCCTTATTAATTTCGTTACGAAATCAATGAGGCCTCCCGCTTCAACTCAAAATGGTCATTAACAGTTTTAACATTGCTGATTAAATGTTAATTTGAATTCAAACATGATAAATTAACGTGAAGCACATCACGGTATATATGAGGACACAACAATGAGACTGCGCGGAATAACGAACGTCGCAGTGTGGAAAGCCCTTATTCAGAAGCTGATAATAAGCTGCAGCTTCATTAACAATGCACAACAGAAAATGTCCGTATGAAGTTAATCATAAGCGGTGAGGGCGTATATTTAATCCATGAAGTTGCCGCAATCCGAAGAAATCATTGAACGCGGACCATAGGGAGTAAATAATCTGCGCCCCTAAGGGGTTGGTTTCCGTTCTTGGAATAATGGAGTCAGAATCGTTGTCTCTGACCAATGATCAACGTACGCCTGAGAGATGCCGAGAGGCGATTCATGTGGCGGCAATTGATGATATATGGGAGAAAAATTTCAGCGAACCAGGTCAGGGATAATGTTCGAAGAGCAACAAGGGCCGATGGCCAGAAAATAGGAGGCAGTAAAAACGCCCCTTCGCGTGGTGGTACCACAGCTACTCACTGCTTGCTAACTTCTGGTTCAAAAGCTCTCTTCAGGAATGTCTCGCGCCTATTGGAACACGCTTCCAGTATTGCGATTACTCTGGGCAAAGCACTGAGATCAGTTTCTTTTTCAAATCTGTGAACCGACCGACGACGAACGGCTTGCTCGCCGTTCGGATTTACACTGACGGGAACAGCTCCTTTGTTTAGTAAACAGAAACAGCTGAGCGACTATGTTCGTTGCGTGGGTGTCACGATGATTAACGAATAGAGACGGAAATGTCCGAGTTTTGTCGAATGACCAGACACGAAGACTCTCGACAGAACTAGTCTTCGCTCACCTACTCCGGAGCGCGTCGATATCCTACCACTTTCTTTTCTATGCAGGGGACACAACTGCGTGACTTCTGAATTTCAACAGGTTCGATGCGATGTGTTACTTTGCAGCTGCCACGTCACAGTTGATGACGCTTCTACAGAAACCTGTTGAAGCGCAATTTCCAACCGCACTTATATCTTCGCAATCCAAGCGTTCGTATCAGTGGTTGCTACCGAACGTTGATGTGTGTTCGGAGCGACTTATCGCTGGCAATGAGAGATGGGTGAATCGGGCCGATATGTCACGTTCGGATGCGCGTTTCGACAAACGTCGACGTTTCAAATTTTGCGCGTCAAAGTTTGAAACCGCAGATTTTCGCGCCGATTTCTGCGGATCATTTTATCTTTCAACAAAGGGGTCGAAAAAGCAAACGTATCTGGTCTTTTTCACGCTTAACGCCCATACTGGGTCTCAGCAGTCGAATTACGGAATATTTGGTATCGGACAAGCTTCGGACCTTGTTAACAACGGTCGCTAACATTCTTATTGCGCGTGTCCTGGCCAAGCCATGAACAACTTTTCACAATATTTATGAAATTTGGTGATTCCATCCAGCAATTGCGATAAACAGAATACATTTATTGCATTTGAAATGCAAATATACAACCAATTGCTGAATATTGAGAATCATTCACTGCGTCTGAAAATTAAATAAGGCGCACAACTCTACATGAAGTGCGAGAAACGCGCTTGGGATCGCTGACCCATTCCGACTGATTGTAAATCTTTTGATCTGAATTTTACACACTTCGTAGTAACACGAACCCGGATGTTTAGGCGATTAAAAAAACCTTGAATACCCACATCAGACTTAGGCTTCGTATCTGAATAAACATTATCTCAATATATTTGTTTATCACGAAGGTGATAAGATCAAATGTTTCCAATCGATTCAAAACCGCAAGACTCCCGTTTCAAGCAAATTAACACACTCGACCAAACCAAGAAAATACTTACGCACCGAGAACATCAAGTAATGCACAGCTAAATCTATGTTTAATGCCCAAAAAATGTATACGGAAAATGATAATGATTTTTAAGTTAACTCAAGAGCCTTTCTATTTTCGTCGTACACATCATGGGAGGAAATGGTAATAATATATAGCGGAAAGCGGGGCAAAACGGGGTACTTAAGGAACGCGCGAGTTCAGCGAAACTTGAAGACGATGAAAAATCCTCATATTATTTGTATTTGAAGAAAATTCTCAGTTTTTCAATTTAAAAAAAAAAAAAATTTCGTGGAAAACCGGGGTACCCTCCAAAAAAGTAACGAAAAAAATTTTGAGTTTCAATTGTAAATATTTTCAGTTAATTTGTTTAAATAAATAATAAATTGTTACCATGAATATTTGTTTAAAATTGAAATTGTTGTTCTCAATCCAAAATGATGTTTGAAGTCCTTTTTGATCCTTTTGAAAGAAATAATATTAAGAAAAACAAATTTTTCGCTGAATTTTTCGAGTACCCCATTCTGCCCCGATACCCTGTATTGCCCCGCATTCCCCCAAGTTCAGAAACGGTACGTGAAAATGTCGACATATGCAAACTGGACCGTACAGTTTAATTTCTCATTAGGCAACACTTTCCATCGCAGGCGTGTACGTTTGACGTAAAAGCCGATTATGTTAATAGTCGTTAATATACAAATTCTATTCCGAGACACCACAATCAAGAAATCGTACTAACTGTGAAAAATACGCGAGCGTGTCACACAATCAACAACATATACTTACTACATTTTTCCGTTCATCCAACGCGTGACATCGATCATGACATTTTACTACGTACGGATTAAGAATTTTCTTGATCCCTATACAAATAATTGTGAGTTATAAAGATGCGTCATTTTAATCCGTCGTTCGTCCCGAGTTCGTAGACCAGATATTTGGGTGATTTGACGAAGAGACGACAAATAACATGAATCAGCTGCTTGAGTTCGGTAGCATAACATGCGTCTGTTATAAGAATAAAGTCAAGCAATGGCGAATTCTTACGTTTTCCTTTCTTCACAGTACTACATCCATGCTAATGAGCAATAATGTTCGTCAGAGCAGTAATATACCGTAAGAATCTCAGGAAAGTGAACAACATAGGGAACTCATGAGCGCGAGAGAGAGCTTATGGAAGTTCCGTGAGTGCGAGACAGACAGACTGCCTGCCCCTCCGTTGCCTTTGAGTCCCCACTCCGCCAAATTGTAAACAGACTATCGCTAGAGCTGTGATAGCCTGTTTAAAGAAAATCAATAAAAAAAAGTCTGTGATATCAAGAATAATAAGTATTAATAATTGTAATTAGAATCATTAAAGATTTAAATACATTTACATTAACAAAAAAAAAATTATATTTTCATGAGAAAACCTTCATTTTGAATTGGGAACTTTTTTTAAAATTTTTTAATATTCAAAGGAACAAAGTCAATCATATTGATGCTAATGGTTTTTGTTTTATCAATTGTGAGAGAAAAACACTCTCAACCCGAACGCGCTTACTTAGATGACAGCTCTAGCGATGGTCTGTTTACAATTTGGCGGAGTGGGGACTCGAAGGCAACGGAGGGGCAGGCAGTCTGTCTGTCTCGCACTCACGGAACTTCCATAAGCTCTCTCTCGCGCTCATGAGTTCCCTATGTTGTTCACTTTCCTGAGATTCTTACGGTATACACGCCGAAAACAACTCTGGATAACATCGTATTCACTATACTTATGTGTAAATCAATCTTTGATATACGTACTTCTTTATCATCCCGAAGCCTACAGAATGTGCCTGTATACATATATACACATGTTGTGCGTACGTACAAAATCAAACGTATACTCATACGTTCAAACATCACATACTTGGTACATACGAGGGTATACTCACAATATCCGGCAATCAGTGGAAGTTTGAAAACCCGGGAAAATTTCTTTACATTGATGATTACGAACCGTTCGGCGACTTCTCATACTATAGGTATTATTTGTTAACTTAGGGAGAATGACATAATTTTGAATACTCAAAAATTTGGCACTTTCGGAAAAAACGACAAGATACGAAAACACTGAGGAATTTTATCGGCGTTTCCGAGACAACCGTATGCATCATTCAAATTTTTTTTAAAAAAGCATGCGCGCATCATTCACATGAATGGGTATGTATAGATCACATCAAGAAACTATAGGTACTCTCGCACAAAGTATTACAGGTATTTACATATATACAACACAAGAATGAGGTGACACCGAGTGTCTTTCCTGTGATGAGAGCCGGAAGGCCGCTGTAAGGCCAGCTATTTTATCAATTATCTCCAGAATTATCAACATTTCGGGACTTTTGCATCCACTTTCGCTGCAGGTAATCTACCACGAGCTTCCATTTGACAATGAGCCTAATTTCAATAAAATTAATGGTCAGAGAGCTGATGCGTAGTATACGTACGGCAAAGTTATTATTTTAGCTAAAAAATTGACGAATCGACTGAGATACGTTGTGTCAAACGTACAATATATAACAGAAATATATCGCCCCTTGGACAAGTTCATATCATTTATTGGTACATAGAATTTATTGATCGTATGTTTAGTTAACAGTATATAGGTACGTTATCCTTGCCCGAATTATGTTCCATACACAGAGTACTTTTCATACAGTTTATAATTATACCTACCATGATGACAGTAATGATAACTTTAATTTTAATAAGTAATGATGTCAATAATAATAATAATAATAATAATAGCCGTAGTGATATAATTTATACTAATGTATAATTTATATATATATTTTTATGTATTTGTATATCATGTGTATATGTATATTATTTTACTTTTCCGATGTATAGGTATATGTTATGTATGTCATATGCATATTCATAGTAAACGCATTTTTGTTTAAATTCTGTGGAAATTTTCGGTCATTTTTAGATCTGCCGTTCGTTCTTGCGATTTATTCAACAGATCGGTTCCAAATGATTAAATCAATTTCAAATTCCTAACTGATAGTTTTGTTTTTTTATTCCTTCTATATTTTTTCCTCGTTTTACACGCGGGTAATAAATAACATTAACTTGTTCAATATATGTATATGTTTTTTTTTCATACATTCACACACAAAGCTATTTTTCTATAATAGTGTAGCACATTAGAAACGCCTCGCGATTATTGGCTCGAATCTTTCAAGATGTCAAACCAACATCACAAATCCTACACTCAATATTCGCTTACATCATTTTCTTTATTATTTCGTCCCAGTTTTTTAAATTAATTATCGATTTGCTTACTTTCTTTCCTTCTGTTTTGCCTCCGTTTTTTAATAATAAATACTTTATTACTTTTATAAATGTATTTTTTATTACTTTATATCGTAGAATTCGGTTTGAAAGCACCACTGCGGAATTCACGAGATCGTTTTCAAACGCGAAACTTCATTCAACATTTCTACATTAGATATAGATATAGGTTTTACGTATAATTATAATATACATGTATATATATATATATATATATATATATATATATATATATATATTAAATTCTGTCAGCTATCCGTACATGTACGTATACATATAATGTATGGTATGTGTAGCATATAATTATTTACTTTTAGGTACACATCTTTTTATCTTTATTTATTCATCTATCAAATAATTTATTAATTTATTTATTCATGTAATAATTTATTTGTTTCTTTATTTATTTATTTATTCATTTAATTATTTTTGCATATCATTTTTGTCCACACATGCGAGTATATTTTGAGATCACCAGCTGGAATTAGTTTTCAGCTCAAGTTTCGAAAAACCTTTGCCAAAAGTTCATTTAATGTTTTAACAGAAGCAAAACTTCACCCTGTGGTTCAGACGCTCCAAATATATAACTTCTCCCTTTCAAAAGCTCAAGAATATGAAAAAAAAAATTAGAAGAACAGCCAACCGATTCCGTTTCCGTGTTCATCCGATTGATCGAGGGATACTCAGTCAAATTTGAAGACATCATGCATCTACGTACATGGCTTTTAGTGAAAAAATTCACTCCTAAGGTATATAACAGCTAACAGTAAAAATAAAATGAGAAAATTATTCAGTATTCACGTTACTACGGTTTTTTCGTAGCTATTTTACCTGTCATTATTTGTCCCCTTCACTTTCGCTGCACCATAGAAATAATTATACAGCACTTTCTATGGATTCGCTATAGCATAGATTATGTTCCGACTATTATGTTATATTGCGTAATACTTGAATAATTATTCCTAAATTAGATAATTCATCATATATATTGTTGTATCCTTAATTCTAGTGACTAGAGTATACACTCTTTAACTTCCCATTCAGGAATAAAATGCGTAAAATTAATAAAGAAATGAAACTTATTTGATCATTGATCGTATCATAGATATAGTTCAATAAATCTATGATCGTGTAATATAATCGACGTAATCATATCGTATGTACGATTTTTCATCGAATTATTCTTAAACCTAATATTTGGTATAGCTGTGTCTCGCTGAACTGAGCAATTTCTTGCCAAATAAAACATAAATGAAATGAAACTTACATAATACTACATACCTATACAGTATATAAGATATTCGATCAACTATAACAGTTATTCGGATAAATATACTTAAATATACCGAACTTACTTCACAATCTTTCATCTTAATATTATGCACACATTTTAATCACTATTTTTTCTCATCAAATTGTCGATACCTGTTCTTTTTAATTATCGTGTAATATCTATCGCATAAATTATTTTTATACGTATACATAATGATAACTATGTTCATCGATAATTTAAAATGACTAGATAACGTTAATTATATATCATCTGTAAGCAAAAAAACAATGATATACGCATGTTTGTAGTAAATTACTATATCATTTGTTGAAATTGTTACTACAAACTCGTCGAATAACAGATATAACCCTATAACGTATTTATACTTATAAGCGTACACGTGAATACATGAAAAAATGATAAATAATCCATCTTCGATAGTCATTGGAAAATTTTAAAATCAGGAAAGTTTAAAAGCTTTAAAGAGTATCAGGTGAGAGGTTTAAATAATAATTATTAGATCGATTGAATGCGAAATATTGATGATTACATATTATTGTGTAAATGTTAAATTTATATAATCGCGTTTGAAACTTTGAAGCACTGCAACTTCTGAACCACAGGAATTCTACGATATTACCTAGATTAACAAAACAGCAGTATTGTCCTTGCTTACAAATTATTTCATTAAAGTTTCTTCTACAGTCTATACTACATGATATTAATGTATTATATCCTTGCATCGTCGTTGCCAATGGAGTACAACGTATATGATTTCTTACCTCATTCGAGCGCTAAGAATATAATAAGCAACGCGATACACTTTTTTTTAGTCATCACGCGCTCTTCGCTAACTCAAGGATTGTTAGTATTAAATTGTTTCATAATATACCTATATCTAATCTTCTGAATTATACGTGTATATTTATATAATACCTAACTTTATGATTCCTCTTCAATCCGAGGAGTCTGAATCCGTCTCAGCCGGAGGTTCGGGAAATTCATTTTGTACCTCCGGCGTGGATTCCGGAATTTTCTTACTCATTGTGGCTGTGACGTACGCGCCTGGTCCCTCTCCTTGTGTATGTTCAATGCCAACCCTGAAGACATCGTTAAATTGCAATTAATCAATTTGAACTTTCCACTCTTCGTAGCAACCGATGGAAAAAAAATCACCCACCTGTATTCGTGTCTCGATAAATTCCTGACATATTTTTCCGGTGGATTATCACTGTCACTGTTCTGAAGACTAACGCTGCGTGCCGTCGTGTGAGAAACCTGGGTAGCAGGCATCGTAAACTCCACGTAGCAATACTCCGATAGCTGCTCAGGGATCTGATCGTAGGAAGTCAAAGCCATTCGACAGACGAGCTGATGAGTGGTATATGCCCCTGGAATTAAATTGTGCATTCGTGAGTTGGGCACTAAGATATACATTGAATGAATCTCCCATAGATTATCAGAGATTTGAACTTTTACTATTAATATTACTTTTTTCATTATTATACGAGAGACTGGACGCGTCGCGAATGTGCACTAGGTACAAGAAATCGATATAGCCGCGTGAGCTGCGGCGTACGCCCCGTTAATTGTAATTAATCGTATGGCGAGTAAGTACCTTGTCCTTCTTTGGGCAGTCTTGGCATTCTCCAGACTATGGCACGATGCTGATGCTCGTATTTGGCCTGGCCGGAGGTCACCTCCATCAGCTGTGGTTCGAGGGTGTCGACGGCGCCTAAGAACCGCTCTATACCCTTGATCTTTCCAGTTCTTCGGTGGGCCGATTTCACCGAACCGTATCTAAAGTGTTTCTCCACTCTGAAGAGATAGATCCAACACTCGGGAATCGGAAAACGCACCATCACATCCTCGCAGGGAACTTGACCCAACTTCCTTGATGCAAAACCGGGCACCAAAATGTCCGCCCTCAGCTCAACCTGTTAATAAATCATTCCATCAAATAAACGAACAGGTATGAGTCCCAATTTACTTATGTCATTATTTCTTCATGATTTAATTCGATCAGATACATATTAAAATATATCTATATAACAAGTTATTTAGACTAAATATTTCGGTCACAGTTTCTATTCTCACGTATACATTCAGCCCACCTTGTTTCCGGTCACGCACATGACAGCCTTCAACTGTAGGGGTAGCTCCCTGTTCTTTGGGGGTCTTACCCTGAATCTCATCAATTCGATGTAACAGGCGTCAGGTGGTTTGAACCTTAGGAATTGTTAGCGGGTTAGTCTCATTAGTGTAGAATCGATTGTCAGCGTTAATGGACAGATTAGTGTGAATGCAAAAGTATTTTTATTCTCAGGATACAAGAATCTAGAAAAATTCTTATGAAATTCACTTACTTTATAATCCTGGATCTTTCGTACTCGTCCTGCTGCACGCAGGTGTGGAACTCGACGTTTTCTAATCGAATCCATTCTTCCGTGACTACGGGGATGATGTCATGGCGGCCAACAACCTCTTTTCCCTGTCTCCACATGTCGTTTATCCCCAACTCGACATCAGGCATTCCTGACAAAAATAAATTAACAAATTACACCGTATGCCCTGAAGATACAGATTATCAGAATGGCATGAGATTAGTTCCGAAGTCCAACCTGATAAAAAGCCCAGGAAGAAAAGACGAACTCTAGCAATCTGCTTTTCAACGTGTCCCTCGGCGCTTTGTTCAACGTACAATTCATCGACCACCGTTATCTGCACCTCCTCCATTTTGTAATTCAAAGCCCGATCTCGGTGGGCTGGTAACCGGAAGAGAGCCTCTTCAACAGCATTAGAAAACTGCTTCATGTCTTCGAAGCATTGAGAGCCGATTTTGAACAATTGTGAGATCTGAAAGAGCACGAATGAGATTCAGATTTCACGAAACTTTTGTGATCGTCGAGAAAGATTTAGAAAACGAAATTCGCTTACCTGAGGTGCGTGCTCAACGGGAAGTCCTAGCTTCTTCAGATCGCTTCCGAACTCCTTAACTCCTTGGTAATCCCCCTGAATGGCATATGCTGCGAACTGACTTAACTTATTGGTGATTCGCTCTGCTTTCGTTACTTGCCCTGGTCTGACCCCCGGTCTTTCCTTGTAAAAAATATACTGCAGCTTAACCGTGAATATTTTTCCATATTGATCGAACTGTTGCGCTCCGATATCAGAAACTGAGTAACAAGCCTGCAACGGTAGCTCCTGAAAGGGATCCTTGTCATCCTTGCCATTAAAAAGCTGGAGAACTGGATTATCTCCTTGGTAGACTAACTTGACGAAGATTTTCTTCCAGAAACGCTGACCTGTGATTTTCTTTTTGTTCGGTTGACGAAGCTGCATTTCCCATCCGTCGCCGGTGTACGTAACTCTCGGGAAGTCTTCCAAAGGTTGGCTCACATCTTCGTCGAATAGTGGAGTTGGTGGGGTCTCCTGTTAAAGAATCAGGAAATAAAGAAATTAATTATTTCAAATTAACACGTGACCTAATTTATAAGATTATCAAACGTAATCGTCACCTGAGAATCGGTTCTGGTCATCTCAGCTGTCTGTTCAGCGTCCACTGGTAAGCCACCCTCTTGAGTAGACCAAGCAGACTTGTCAAATGGATTAAAGCGTGGCGAAGAATCGGTATAAGCAGAATTTTGAGGGCTCCTAGGGGGTGGGGCGATGACCGGGACTTGACCTCCCTCGGCGACTGCTAGCTGATCACCTTCCTTTGGTCTATCGAAAAAAGGGTTCCGCATTATTCATATTTCAGGAGGAAGAACGCATAAGATAATAATGTTAAGAACTTTGTGAACTCACTTGATGAATATACTGAAATCCGGAGCTTCGTCCGAGTCAACGGATTCGCTTCGCTTCGGCTTACTATCCTTAGGAGGTGCTGTCATGCTGAGGAAAGAATCAAAGCCTTCGTTTTCACCAAAACCAGTTGCCGTTTCAGATCCAGCGACCGAAGAATCACCCCAGACTAAGCGAATAAAAACATCAACAAAATCAAGAACTTCATATTTAACCGTACAATTTTTGAATCCCTACCAAAAATTCAAACAACTCGTAGATTCTTACCATCACTAGATGTGTCCATCGCAGTCTGACCGGCGCCAAATGCGTCGAAGAAGGAATCTGAGGGTGGTTCAGGTTCAGCGGCCTTGTCAAATTTAGATGCAAACGCGTCGAATGCATCCCCGGTGCTTTCAATTACCTTAGTGGTTGCAGAAAAGTCACCAATACCTTCGGTCTGGTAAACTCCACTTGAGGGAAATTCGGAAGCTGGCTCGGGGCTTGTAGAAATAAGAGGTGGCTCCTGGGCAGACTGGCTAAAATCGCCTAAAAGATCGGATGCGAAAGCAGAGTCTTGTTTTTCTGTAGAGAAGGGAGCTGGAGTCGTGTTCACTTCCAGTATAGAAGCGGTATACGAAGGTTCGGCAACTCCAAAAGAAGTGATGGTTGAAGAGGCAAAGGGTTCCACAGACGGTTCAGCCACCGTCGTCTCCGCAGTAGAAAATGTCGTCGACGTTTGATCCAACGTGGAAAACGTAGATGTGGGTAACTGGGCTCCGATTGTGTCAGAGAACGTAGTTTCAGTGGTGGAAGAGAATCCTGCCGATGCTGTGATTTTTGTCATTTCAGATGTTGTGAAGGGACTGTTTACCGAATAGGGTGTGTCTGAGCTGATTGAGAACCTTTTTTCAACAACAGTGGCAGCGCTTTCCGTTGGGTAATCAGAAGCTTGGATTGCGTCTCCTTGAGGTACATCGGATTCTATTTCTGCGAATGGATTTTCTTGAGTGTTAGTCTGAACTCCAGTGAAAAGGGAAGTCTCGGTAGTGGAGAACAAAGTAGTTTCCGTCTTCGGTACAGAAAAAATCATGTCCGATGCAGTGCAAGGAACGTTTTCTAAATTCGGAGCGTCGAAGAGATCCATGATATCGTTATTCTTCAATATCTCGTCCGGTTTGCCATCATCCTGAGCAAGCTCTGGTACGTTTCCATCGACGTCCAGCAGATCAGCGAAACTATGTTCGGGAGTTGGCGACGGTGAATGCATCAGAGTAGGACTAGGAGTTCTCGTGGCTTGGAGACGGTCTAATAAATGATTAGAAGTAGCGTCCATAGCACCGGTTACTGACAGTATTAAATCTTTGGTATTTTTCGGAGGATGAGGCCTTGGGGGAGGTGGTCTCATGGGGGGTGGTTTCCCATTTCTGAGATCCAACGACTGTTCGGAAGAGTCTCCTCCCGCTGCAAAGGTCGGCGGAGACTTACTGCTTTCCTCTGGACTGCCGAATAAATTAGTTTCTGGAGGTTGTTGTGCCTGTGACTTAGGTTGTTGATGAAACACAGGTTCCACGTCGCCAAATAGATTTATATCTTGACCACTGTAGAGATCGCTCGACTGTTGCATATCCGTGGAGAAAGTCGTCGTCGTGGAAGTTTCGACACCAAATAGAGAACTCTGTGCAGTAGTTTCCACGCCGAATGACGCGAAGGGGTTGGTTGAGTCTATGGTAGACGGTGGCTGGTAACTCGAGTCGGCAGCGAAATTCAAAAATGGATTTTCACCTCCCCCAGTTGATGCCGGAGGGCCAAAGTCTTGCAGGAAAGGATTCGAAGCCTGCTGATTCCCAGCGCTGCTAGCTTGGTCCGTGTAATCGTCCATGAGGAACGGGTTTCCGCCCTTGGAATCCATCTTTGATAATTTCTAAGTTTTCTCAAATTTTCTGATATATAACGGCAATAAAGATAAAGATTATTTATCTAGAGATGTTCAACGGTAAGTAAAACAACTGTAATCGACGAGTATCTTTAGATTGGCCACAACGTTATTATAGTGTAACTATTATTTTTCTATTAGTTCTGACTCCAGCAATTTCAACTCCGTCTTGCCAGGGTCAATAGTAGCGAAACTGGTGTCAAAAGGATCAATATCTTCTCCCGGAATGAATTCTCTCTGTTGAAAGGGCGTCAAGACTTTTACCCCAGTCTCCTGGCCGACTGAGCTCAAAAAATCTTTTGGTTTCTCCGATTCACCGGCTCGTGGGTCGAAGTCGTCTTCGTCGGAGAGCCTTGGGTCAAAATTCTGATCACTGTAAAGATCCTTCGAGGTCGTTTGTTCCGGTATTTGACGTAGTTCGCTTTCGAGGATTTTTAATTCAGCTTTTCCCGGGAGTATATTAACTGCAATGGACGTATCGAATGGATCTACGTACGTTATATCTTCTTCTTTTGCTTCGATTCTGGGCGTCAACGGTTTCACATCTACCTCGCAATCAGCGTCTAACAAACTTTCCTGTCTTTTGGTTTCAGACTTTTTATTATGAGCTTCGATATTGACGTCCTGAATTGATTTCGGCTGGCTCTCTGCGGATTCTTCGATCAAACAATCGGTTAACCCGATGATTTTCAGGCTTTTCGGCCTGGCAGTAATTCCCGAAAAATCAGAGTATCTTCTGCCGTGGTCGGCCTCAGCCCTCGGATTAAAATCGTGATCACTAAGGCTGTGAGATAATTGAGAGTCTCTTTTTAACAATTCTGATTCAATTAATTTGAGCTCTTTTTTTCCAGGTGCAACTTTTGCAACGAAACTTGTGTCAAAAGGATCGATTTCAGCCTCGTCCTCAGTTTCGTCCTCAGCTGCAACCTCTTCGAACGATCTCTGCGAATATGGCGTCAACGGTTTTGAGGGTATCGATCTCTCGTCTTCCGAGGTCTTGAGCAAATCAGGTCTTTGGGATGGAGTCGGTAAATCGAATGCAACAACTTTCGTGGGAGCAGCAAATCCGAGTTCTTCGGGTCTGGATGATTTTCGGCCTTGTTTGGGAATTACGACATCATCCTCTTCCCTAAAGACAACTTGAAAATTAGAAGTTTGTCTAACAACGCTCGGCGGCGGCTGCGGTCGAGGCGGAACCGTTTTTACTGGTGTCTCGTTTCCTCTAGGATCGAAGTCGTCGTCAGAGAGTGAATCCGCTTTATCTGTTTCACCGAGTAACTCTCGTTCAAGAAATTTAAGTTCTGTTTTTCCAGGAGCAAGTTCCTCAATACCAGAAGTATCGAACGGATCGACGTAAGTTATTTCCTTGATTGGAACAATTGGATGATCAGGTAGTTGGCTCAAATCCGTAAGGGAACCAGCTAAGAGATCTTTTTTAATAGTAGAAGGTGTATCGGTATCAAAGATATCGCCGTTATTGTGGTCGGAAGCTTTGATTCTCCCAGTTTCGTAGTCACGACTGAGACCGGCGGGATCAGTTAGTGATATAGCAACCTCGGAAATAGGTAAATCTTCCAATTCCTTCTCTATGAACTTAAGTTCTGTTTTTCCTGGGAGGAGATTTTCTGCAAATGTAGTATCAAACGGATCTTCCTCATCTACAAACGTAGCGGCTTCGAAACTCGCCTCAATTATTTCAACATGAAAATCGTTTTGCTCAGATTCCTTGGTGCTGAATGGATCGTCGGCTTGTTCAAGTTTTAAAGGTGCTTCTGACGGGCTACCGCTCAAATCAAACTCAGCGTCATCCAAATCAGGTATTTCCTCAAGGATGGTTTTTTCCCTTAGCACTTCGAATTCTGATATGTCAACCGGTTCAGGGTTATCTTTGAAAGTATTGATACCGTTTACTTCCGGCGTAAGTGGCCTTGGTAAGATAGCTGGTAATTTTGTTAGGTCGACGGGAATATCAGGAAGATCTGAATCATCGTCAAGAAGTGTTTTTTCTACTTCAACCGGCTCAGCAACCCCGGTAGGATTTGTAGCGTCTAATTGATCTGCAGATTCGTCAAAATCGCCAAGCAATAAATCTCCTTGAGTTTTTGCTTGCCTTGGTCTAGAGATTTTACAGGTACTCACGTGGTCTATACGACCGGATAATACTTCGACGGCGTTGCCTAAGCTGACGAGCTTATTGCCCCGTTTGTCAACGGTCTTTAGTACCTTGTCAGCACTCGTTGTATCGAAAGGATCGTTATCGAGTTCTTCCTGAGTGGGACTGTCAGGAATATAAGCAAGCTGAACGTCGATGTTCTGAAGAACGTCTACGTAAGTTGTATCAAATACGTCCTCTTCCGCTGAGTCTTCCTGGTCGTCATCGTCATCTGGTATTTCGACGAAACCATCGGAAACGTTCTTAATTTGTTTCTCCTCTTCTTCGGGACTCTTTTCACCGATTGGATTGCCGCTCTCGTCAAAACCCACCCACCTCTTGGTCTTCTTTGGGTCTTTCTGATCTTCGGCTGCTTTTGGTTCCTCTAATGGAGCTTTCCGTTGGAAAAACGAGGTTGACTTTATACGGTCAAGGTCACCTTGACTTTTTTTTAAGATCGAATCAACCCCAGCCGTTAAAGCTTCGAATTTCTTCCACTCGTCAGATCCCGCAGCTGTAGGCTCTCCGT
The DNA here is from genome assembly GCF_917208135.1 of Athalia rosae. NCBI lineage: Eukaryota > Metazoa > Arthropoda > Insecta > Hymenoptera > Athaliidae > Athalia > Athalia rosae. The sequence goes on from NC_064026.1 coordinate 13,017,389, forward strand.
TGGAGTCTGCTGCACTTGGGTCGCCACACTCGGTGGCTCTTTGCTGGGCCTCGGCCCGCTCTCTTCGGTAACGCTCAAGCTCTTCGGGGTCAAACTCTTCCTCTTCCGCCCCCTTCTTTCCCTTCTTCTGCTTTTTTTTCTTCTTCAGGCCCTTGGCTAGCTTGTGCATCCTCTAAGAGCTACCACGGTGTGACGGAGGCCTCTGCAATCATTTCAAGAAATGATCCAGCTTCAGTTAAGCTTTTGCAAACCTAATTCTAGATTAAAAAGCTTCAAAATATGTCCATTAATTTTGAAAAGACAACTTCGCACATGATATGCGTTCTTTCTGCCTTAATTATGTCAATGACAACAACACAGCCTTAAGAGAAATCAGATGTGTGTGCGCAAGAACCAGTCCGTTGGCACTACTTGGTATTCAAAGTGATCGCGATATACTTATAGGTAATACCGCGTGTGTAGCAGCTGCTGCAACTTGAGGAGAGTCAGGTTCATTATTAAACGAATATAACTTTTATTTCCGATCTTGGGGTGTGAGCAAGATTTTTTAGCTGCAGAAGCTATTATGGGAAGCGTTGCGAAAAGGCGAAAGGGTAAAAATATAACGCCTCAAAGAGAGCAACGCAGATGGACCTTTCATCTGAAATACGTATAGGTATACAGCTAGGTACAATATATGTATGTATTTTACATTTTTCATACGGGATGTTTGCCAAGCGCCACAGTCAGATCGATGTATCACTATGCACTACATCACAAATTTCATATATACATATATCTATGTATCTGTCCTTATCTACATATATGTATCATAAATAAGCTTATAGTATATTCATCCCGCGTGCAAAATTTACATTTTAATTAAATTCTGCGCGTGCCAACGGCTTCTTAACATTTCTCTAATTACGTAAGTGATTCAGGATTCTCTGTTTTTCATGTTGTTCACTTCTTTAAACTTAAAGACGAAGAATTTCTGATGTATCACCCTTGCGGAAGATACACTGGCGTCGTAATTGTTCCCCATGAGATGGGCTGGTGAGCATTATCATCAACATAATGTTGGAAATATCATCCATTTTTAACCAATTATTTCGTAAGCTATCTAGCCACGGGGGTACTTTCTATCTTCCATCCACTAGCAATCAGTTGTAATTAAAATCATACCGTTTCAGAAAAACAAATGACCTGTAGTATGAAAATCTACTGCAATCAAGAATCGCCAAATTTTTAAATACAGAGCGCAAATTGAATCATCCACTTTCAAAGTTCGATAAATTCTGTAGTGACGAACGCTGCTAAATGTGAGATTTAATTGCAATCCAATAGACTGGATTCTATAAAAAATCGTGCATCAATCGGTATTACAGATGAACGAAACGTGAATGGGAATGCTTTTTGTTGTACATTTTTCAACGTACACAAAATATGACCCAGTTGAACGCAGTGAAATTGACAAGTTAGTTATTTCAAGATTATCGATTTGCAGGCACCGTGAAGCAAGCCCGTGTGCGGGTAAAAAAAGAAGGTAGACGCAGAGCTTGAGCTTGTGAGAGTAAACCAGCAAGTGACGCGACTAAACGTGAGGCAGACTTGACTCGCACTTATATTTAGATATCAGTGCTTTTGCTCTGCGATCGTCCCAAGTCAAAATTATGTTCTTGAACTCTCCGTGCACGGTGGAGAAACTCTTGTTTGACTATAATACAAATGAAAACTGTACGTTCGTAGAATTCATATTCTACCTAGGCACACCGCAATATTTATCAGTCTACTCGGTGAACCTATGCTGTTCTTATATAAAAGCACGGCTATGTAACTACCGTGACCATTCCTGATTAAAATCGAAGATAAATAATGTCATACACACCACTTTCTATTGGGGGTTCAATGAAATGAAAATTTTCACAGCAAAAAACGATTGGATGAATAGCTATAATTGCTTTTTTGATTCAAAGCACACTTATTTTTTTTAATGCACACAGAACTAGTGAGTTGATTTCGAATATTTTTTCCAGCTCAAGTATACTTACTGTATACAGTCCACAGAATGTGAAAATTTTACCTTGTCTTTTTCATATTAGAACGATTCACGTTCGAATTTTTTGCAAATCTCTAAGAATATCTGTACATTTTCGTGGGGCAATTATATCATAGTGTATTTCTGCTCATTCGATATTTTGATCTACTTCAGTTTCATGTGATTGATAGAACGATTATGCATGTATTGTGAAAGTAAAAAAGAAAAATTATGCAACTTAATTTTCCTAGTTGAAATAGCTCAGTTCCTCGGTAAAAGTTGTGCTGAGACGTAGTTAAGAACCACAAGAAATTATAATAAAAGTGCAAACGTTATCGATGACGCAAGTCGAGATTCACTTATAAAAAACCGAAGAAAATATTCGGCGTCATCAATTCGCAGGGGAGGGTTCGCGGTATATTGAAATCTAATTCGATATTGCTTCTATAGGAATACATTTGGTAGAAAGGGTGTTTCAATGCCTAAAGTAGATCTCACCCTAGATCGAACGATTTCCAATTCACGTCAAAAAAAGAGAATATAGATACTTCGGCAACTTCTGAAATAAAGTATATATTCATATAAAACTGATCGCCGATAAACGGGTAAAAACCAATTTTCACTGAACGAAGTCGAAGTCGGAGATTGAATGATATTCATGAGGCGATAGAATCACGGGTTACAACTCACGGAACTTTCTAGGATATGGACGCGAAACCGAAGGGTACGAGAATCAGTCAATACTTACAATATGAGCCTCATCAGCCCCGTTGAGGAAGTGCACATTTTTTACGCGTCATTCCGCGTTCACGCCTCGAAAAAAAAAATTGTTTTAAATGTAAAGTTACTTTTTTATCACGGCACTAGCTGATGATCTGTAGCCGCGTAAACCTTGGCGGCTGCAAGTCCAATTTTTCGGAAGCCCGCCGAGAGCCTGAGGCTCTGATAAAAGCGCCGGCTCTGCTGAGTCGCTCGCGCAAGCTATTTCCAACATCGATCCGTTTCTCGCGAATGCGCGAACGCGCAAACCCCCGTCGACGCCGACGTCGAAAAACTTCCCTGTGTAAGGGTGTATGTATAATCCGTATGCTCATGTGCTATGGACGTGTTCATACGCCTACGTAAGAATGGGTCTGCAGAAGGGGATGAAAATTGTAGCTGGTACTCAACAGGATTGGGACAGAATTGTTCGACATCGTCACGTGGTCGGTTTGTTAACACTTGATACGATGATCACCTGATAAGGTGGAAAAAAATATGGAAGCATAGGAGACAGTTTTTTAAGGAATGACGTCGATTCAAAATTTGAAATTTAGTTTTCCAATGTACAGAATACTATGCATAAATTAGAATATCTGCAGGTAAATCGGCTTAGTAGCCATACCCTTTGTTAACTTTTACTTAAAATATAGCGAAATTCAGTCACGCAAACTGAAATTTTACTTTGGAGAAAGAATGTGACTCCGATTACAATAAGCCTAACTCAGCTGATTACATTCCTCTGAATTATTCATCAAAAATGCTGCTTTTACTATGAAAGAAAAAAATTTGATAACAATCATTTTATGATTTATATCTACGACTCGTGCGGGACCAAAACTAAGCCTAATCTTGAAAAATCATCTTTGATGACTTATTTTATTGACATATTCTGTTGAACACATAATTATATGTAGTTGATTAACAATTACTCAATTTTACTTCATCAATTTTATTTTAACTTAAAACAATTTAGGCGGCTACCGCAGTTGCTATGTGCAATTAATGGATCCAACCAACGATATTATTACAAGTTATGATCGTCGGATCGTCCATGGCCCAATTATAAGTTATGGCTGTAACATAATGACATAATCGTAGTACATGATTTTTATTAATACCTCCGCAATCCTCATTCTATGAAAGAACTCTGGCAAGGAATTCAGATTCATTCTTGTCAAGCAAAATCAATTTTTTGAAAAACTAGGCGTACGCTTCAGAGCTTCGAAGTTTGAAACAAAGAGCTCGCTACCTTCCAAATTATTAACAATTGTTAAGTTGTGCCGGCACTCAACCGGCAGGCAACCGTACCACTTTACGACTTTGCGCATCTGCGCAAGCTTCCTCGAGCTGTGTTAGCTGTGTGTGCTACGAAAAATCTTCTAACTGACGGCATGCTGTTACAAATACATATTACAATTATTTAATTAGTAAAAACAGTTCACAAATCTACCGGACGATAAAGGCACGCCAACTTCGAAAGGTATAGTAGCTAAAAATTTTCAATATCACTCCATAATGCATACCCCTGGAATCGTGAAATTGATCAAGCCATAATGGCCGCAAGACAAAAATTCTATGAAGCCTATTAGGAATTTTTCATTAGCTAGGAACACTGTGCGATATCATTAAACAACAGTGCCAGTGATTTCCGTTGAAGCCACGCAGATCCATATACTTACGCTACAAAAAGTCATAAGTACAAGTTCAACAAACCGTTGTTGTAAATCTCGAAGAAACACTTCTTCCTCTGGACAAATTTTCTCCAATTACCGAAATCATTTTGATAAGCTGATACGAAATCGTTGCTAATATAGTAATCGCATATCTGGCACTCCGCAATAATGATGAAACTTATTCTATAGTATTTTGTTGAGTGTTCCTTAAAACAAATGTCACAAATATTGGCCAAATTTCTAAATCTTATCAAATAACACTTTGATATTCCAGAAGAAAAGTTCAATATTTCTAAGTAATTTGAAACACGTGTGCACATACCTATGTATTTGTTACTGTGAATGACCAAAATTAGAGAATGTCGACTTTCACCAATGAACGTTAACAGATACCAAATACGACGATGAAAGATCGAATATTTCATTACATTGTTGTACATTTGGACAGTGCATGGTGAATGTCAACATTTACCGGTATGCCAGTATATTTCAGACATACACTAAGCGACTAAGTGAATTTTGACATCGCCGGTGAAAGTCGACATTTTCCAGATTTCGGTGTTTCACTGTAACATATTCATTAACCAAGTACTGATTTTAATGCCAAAACTTTTGGATACTCAGTTAATCATGGACTCAGAATCCAGACGAAAAGGACCTAGAAGCCCAAGCCCAGAATCAGATGAGTCTCATAGAAGGAGATCAAGAAAATATGAACGATCACCTTCACCGAGAAGATCAAGATATCGTAGATCTAGGTCTAGGGATAGACGATCTTGTTCTAGTTCTCGAGATAGAAGACGCAAAGAAACTAGCCGTAACCAAGACTGGAAACAACCAGCTCCCCAAGCTGCACCTCAAGGACCTCCCCCAGCTGCTCCTGGAAATTATCAGACATCAGTTCACAACCAATACCAGGTTGAGACAATATTCTTGACAACGGAACTTTATCTATCAAGCAAAGACATAATATATTCTAAATGAATTAGAATTTTTTTGCAAAAACGCGTGTTTCGAAATTCAAAATAGTGAAAATTAATAGTTTGGAGCCCCTTGAATTCTAGGTTTTTATTGGAACATTTTATTTCTAGGCTCCACCACCTCCAAATACTGGACAGCCGCCACCAACAATGCCTCCATACAACCCAGGATACAACTATAACTACAACTACAACCAAAACTATGATTATAGCTATCAACAGCCAGCTAGTTATCGCAGTGTAAGTATGATACAATTGATAGAACTATCATAAATAGGTATAAATTTGCAATACCATACTTCAAATGCAATCAGTGTGAAAAGATTTCAGGCAATCGACGTTGATTGTCAACTGACTTCTCCTTATATAACTGAACTTATTAAATATTAGGCATGAACCAACCTATCGTTTACCAACCAACCATAGTCAGTCGCATTAAGTTGGTGTGACATCAAATTTTTTTCATCAAGTTTTCACTTTTCTAAAATGACTTGAATTAACGACACAAATTCTATGCACTGATTGCACCGTATTGTTAATTACTTAGGAGATAAATGTAGGACATACTATGACACGATCTTTCTTGAATAATGTTATTCAATGTCAAATGTTGATCTTTGTATATGCTTGTATGCTACATTAGTTAAAAAAATTGAAAAGTAAGTATAACTCCCAAATATTATTTCCGCTCTAACAAAATATTCTGAAACTAAATCGAAAACCGACAAAGGTTCACCTCGAAGAGTCTTCACAATATCTTCGATATCCTGATTCAATTATTTGGACTTACAAAGGTGAGAAATTGTATGAATTTCGATTTGGAAACCGATTATCGAAGGTAAATATCCATTTCTTAGGATTATCCACCCCCTGGATGGCAAGGTACTCAAGTCCCATACAACAGCCAACAACCCCCTCCACCGCCGAATTTAGCTACACAATCGGATTCAACCAGATCTGTTGAAACTGGACCTCCTGGACTATCATCGGTTATTCCAAGACCAGAGGACGCTAAAAAAGAAGGTATGCATTCGATAAATTGAACATAGTTTGATATTATAATTTATTGTACGTTACGTCTAACATGAATTTCTTTGTTTACTCCTTCCTCTCAATTCCTTCCTATTATCCAAACCCTCTACCTTAAACATCTTGACGGTGGTTCAATGATATATAATTGAAAAATCATACATTGGAACTAAAAAATTCCGACTGCCGCAAATCATTTGCACTATGTTAAACGTTGCTACCTGCTTGAATTCTTTGTATTTCAACGTGCGATATCCGAACACTTTCTACAATCCATTCCTAATTCTGAAAATACCTTTAAATTGAAAACTCAGCAGCAATTGCAGCAGAAGTAAAACAACAAAAAGCTACATTGGGGAAACAGCGAGAGGAATATATTAAGAAGTCTACCACACTCCAACGTGAATTAGAAATTTTGCGTCAACAGTGCGACGAAATAAGCAAAGATGGCGACCGAGACAACAATCGAATTTTGAAAGAGAACCAAAAGCTTCAGGTAAATGAAGACTAACTGAAATCAGTCATGATTTATCGATCTTTTTGATAAAGAGAGAGCAAATGTTTCGAGTAGATGGAAGAAAAGTCTTTCTCCCACACTTTCATATTACATTACGATGCAAACATAATTAATAGGACAAAAGTACATACGTAGCCAGATGAACTTAAACTATAAAAAAAGATCAATTAATTTTTCCCTTTTGAAATAATATTAATTATAGGACAAATTTTATTGCAGATTGAAATTCAAAACAAAATGAAGTCCATACACAACGTGATTGACATGTTAACTGGGATTATTGGTGACAAAGCAACTGTGGATGATCTCAAGATAAAATTCAAAGTGGAAGCTACTAGCAAACATTCAAGAAGTCCTAAAGATGACTTCCCCAAAGGGAAATCTGAATCCCCAGATAGAGCGTCCATCTCAGACTCAGATAAAGAATCAAAGGTTGACAGAGATAGGGAAAGAGACAAAAAAACTCCTGAAGACATGAAACCTATGTACAATTTCGTACATTATGATCCGGAAATGCATTGGTGTAAAGTGTGCGACATCTTTCCTAAAACTGCTAAGGAGTATTTAAATCATCTTCATAGCAATGAACACAAAGAAACTTGCTTGGTGAGTTCAGATCTTCATTTATTTTCTATTAAACATTATTTTTTTCTTTTTTCTTTTTTTATTCAATTGTCTGAAACTTTAAATTGCTGCAATGTTTACATAAATTGCATTCAATTCGTGTGAATATTGCAGTTCCTCACAACTTCGTAAATATAAGGCCATGAATTTGAATTGGGTGAAAAAAAACCGGTTCTCGAAGACAAACTTCAAATCAGCTTTTTCCCAACTATCTTAACTAACCAATATGTAGGTTTTGTTACTGTTAGCTTGTAATATAATTGATCAACTCATACTGAACCCTGTTTGCATATCTATTTGAACTTATACATCTTTATGTGTACAAAATATTTTTTTAATTTGGAGTTTCCTTTAACAGGAACGCAAAATAGTTGACATGCCTTGGCATAAGGCTAACGGCGAGGGAACTGAAAAAGAAGTGCCATATTACCCCGGACTTCCAACAAAAAGAACACCGATTAAAGGTATGATTATTTTTTGATGGATCTTTACTAATAGAATAAAAATTCCGTAGCTGAACCCTCGTTCCGGTATGTATTGAAGAGGCAGCACGCATCTGTAGCTAAGCATGAAACTTTACCTGCTACGACAATGCATTTAAGAGGAACTCAAACTCTATCATATTCATAGAAAAAATAAAACCAGCTCACAGAAGAATTCACAATGGATACGAGATTCCGAAAAATTCTATTTCCTGTTGAAAATATGCTTCATAAATATCACGGTTGTATCTTTTTTCGAAAGCCAGGTTTCAGTTTCTTGTTTTTTTACCATGATATATCACTATCCATCGATTTCGTTTCCACACTTGTTAAATTTGCTTCGTTATTTCGATGTCTATGTGCACAAATTTATTGATGCCATATGTGCGCGTAATGAAACTGAACACATGAATTGAGTTAATATTGAAACAAAATTTGTCTAGCTTGTAAACAGTCATGACTCTTTATCCAGGTTTTGATGCATTTTGGCAATTTCAATTTATCGTGTAGCATCTCAAATCAAAGCACAGCTTCCACAGTAATGGATTCATTGCTTTTTGAATGCTTAAAACCAGTTTACTTTGAAGGAAACCTATTGAAATGTGATAACAGAGTGTCTAAGTATACTCTGTAGAGCGTTTTTTTGCTGCTTTAAACGATCAGGGATATGTTTATTTGGTCCGAGTACCAACTTCGTTAAACTGATGCAGTTTGCAGTAGCAACCTCGACCATCTCTATTTTGGTGATAGTGATTTTTCCGAACATCAAGAAAGAAGACACGTTGAAAGGATAAGCTCACAACTGCGGGAAATGAAAACACTGTAATTACAGATTCTTGAATAATGACTTTGATTAAGGAATACTATCAGATATACGTATTGTGTACGTAATCTTGTCATCCCCATAAATGTGAGGATTGATAGAAGTTGAGCTTGTGTCATATGTATGATCACAGACCGAGCCTGCCTTCTGTTATTCCAAGCGCTTTTGTAACAGTCATTATTCTCTGCGTTTTATTAATGATTAGTTATTTTGACTACATACTGTGTTAATGATCTGTTAAAAAAATAAGATGTAATATTCATGTTGAGAATAAAAGGTTCCCTATTTCCATTTTTTGTAGAGTTTTGAGCCAGCGCATATAAACAGACATCAAGAATCTGCTGAAAAATAATCTTGATGAGTTGTTAATGGTTTATATTTATTTTTTCAGCCACTTGAGTATATCGTGGAAAAGCATAAGGTCATTCTTTATAAACTTACAACCATTGCTGAATATATGTAAATTTCAATAGCTTAATGTTATAAAACTTTGATTTCAGGGCTGCAGTTTTTCATCTCTTCCACCGCGTGGTATTGCAAGCTCTGTGACTCGTGGATCGGAGATCTACATTGCGCCAGTCTGCACTTGAAATCAAAAAGGCACTCAGAGAATTTCTCGGTGAGCACATTTCTAGTTTATATGCGAAAATTTATGTGTATACATTTACATACATGTATAATACATTACTGTAGTTACAAAAATTTTTTTCATCCAGATCTCAATCAGTTCAATTATCGCAGTTAGATCATTCATCTTTCTCATTTTTCCTTTGCTAAGACTACTCTCGCTTTCTGATTTCATACAAAAACAGCGTTTCGTGGAACAGAACCCGCACTGGGAAACTGATTGGATGGCAGATCGTGAAAAAGCTTTTTCAGAGGAGAAACATAAGCAGATGCAAATCGAGATACTTAAGCAAAAAGAAGACGAACCTGTAACTAAATCGAAAAAGTCCAAGAAGAATAAGAAGAAGAGCAAAAAGTCAAAAAAACGCCGTAACAAAAGCAGTGGAACCGATACTACCACGGATTCAGACGACTCGTTTTCAGACTCTGATCAGGATAAATCCAAGAGTATCAGAGTTGCAATGAGAAATAAAATGAAAGCTGCTACGCAAGCGATTTTGAATGAAGAGATTGATTATCATGGAATCAAGTTGAAAGGTTCCTGGGCTCAAGTCGCCCAACAAATAAAGCAGGGAACACCTGAGGTACAACAGGAAGCAGATGATAGGCAGTTGCTGAACTCAATTCGAGATAAATTGAAAGCGAAACAAGAGGAAGAGATCAAATCCATCGGAAGGGACGGCATTCGACATCAAAGCCAAGAAAAGTTATCCTATGAGGAGATCCACAGCCAAAATCCTCCATTCCCAAAGAAAGAAGAAGAGGATCTGGAAGCCTGGGGACCCAAAGAGCCGCCAAAATCATTTTGGATAAAGAAAGAAGAGGAAAAACCTCAATCCGCTCCTAGTAAAACAGTTGATGTACCCAAACCTGAAGAAATGCCTAAGCCGCACATGGGCTTCTGGACGAAGCAACAGGTTAACATGGCCGTCAAACCACAAGAAAATAAAGTACCAGAGATTAAAGAAGAGGATAGAGATCGTGAGAGGGACAGAGATAGATACAAGGATGACCGCGATCGCAAATATGATAGACGAGAGGATAAGTACGAACGTTATGACAGATACGACAGAAACGAGAGAAGCGACAGAAGACGAGGTAGAGATAGAGAATACTATGATGATCGTAGAAAACGAGACGGTTCACCCAGAAGAGATAGGAATTGGCGGGATAGTCCCAAACGTAATTACGACAGATACGAGAAAGATAGAAGAGAGGACAATTCTTCTAATGACGAATCCAAGTTTGAAAAAAAGACAAATGAGTTTGCATCTAAATTCAAAAAGGTCGGCCCTCAGCCAAAAAAGCCAGCACTACCAGTGGCTAAAGGAAAATTACCGTTCATTGGAAGATTACCACTGTTCAAAAAGAAAACTGAAGAACCTAAAATGCCAGAGAAAGATATAGCACCATTGCCTTATCAACAGAGCAAGTTTGAAGACACTCCAAGGGTTCCCAGTGATATAATAAAGCCACCAGGCGTAGTCCATATTACTAAACTAGCAACTCCGACTAATATCAATAATGGGAATTCCAGCCAGCTGAATAAATTGCAACAAATGAAGATTTTGGTCGCACCACCACCTCCAATGTTACACGAAAGTAAAGCTTTGACACCACAAGTTGTTGACATGGAAATCGAAGACCAGTCTGAAGGAGTAATCATTGAACAACCCATAATGGAAGACCAGAAAGAGATTACCAACTTACCTACCCTACCACCACCCACGAGTCAGCCTCCTCCACCCATAAACCGACCCCCGTTTATTTCCAGCCCTCATGTCACAAGCAGACCACCATTTACTTCTACTAGACCAGCATTCCTATCAACACGACCACCGTTTGTCACGCATCCTCCTATAACCAAGCCCCCAGTACAAAATCTCACTCCATTTATTCCAATGCAACCACCTCCGATACAAAGCAGTACTTCTTTTGTCCAGAGTCATACAAATCCACCGCCTCCTTTGCCATCAGTAGAATCAGTAACGCATGATATATTGGACATACCCGAACCTGCAGAAAAACGCGCTGATCCATCAATACCTCTCCCTGATGATTTACAAGAAGCATTGAATATAATTTTCCCTAAAGAGGAGAAAGCTGTAAAACAACATCAACCACCCGACAGTGTCATGTATGCAACAATGTATAGCATGCTAGGTTGCATTGGCTATGGACCTGAGTACATGGACCATCCACCACCAGAAATTACGCAAGCTGACCCTGAACCTGATTCACAGCCAGGGCCTGATGACTTGAAAATGTTGGGGATTGATGAGGGTGATACGATATTTTGAATGGACGACCAAGTGGGTAATATGACAGTGATAGTTTATAAATTCCTTCATACGAAAGAAAAATATCACTACCAGCCTCTTTAAACAGTGAATAAAATATACATACGTGATTCCTGTATACTTCTTCAATTGTTTTAAACGTATAACTGCACAAAATCTTGGATACGAAATGTCGTTTGGGCGCATATTTTGTTGTATAGTTGCAGATACTTTACAGCGTATAATCCTCTAATGTTGATCACTTACCCAAAATTGGCCATGGTCATTAGAATGCTAACATGGATTAGCGACAACACAGTTTTCATTCTACACATAAGCTTATTGTCGATGATCAAAATGTGAACTTGTTATATCAATTATACCTTTCTCAACTCCACGATTGATCAAGGCACAGTATGAAAAAATAAATGACACTATACACTTCAAATAACACCTCTGTCATTCTGCTTGACTCATCTCACATCAGCTATATTCATCTCAATTTTCGCATGGATTCCAATGGCTTCAGTTTATATTCAATGGTTTGCATTGAATTGAATAAATACAGATTTTTCATCACATGAAAATGAATGTTTATTCAGTCTTAAAAAATATTACAGTATCAAATAATGCGTGACAACGAAATATAACGTTTTGTGTAGAATCACAATGAGCTTCAATTACATTGCAGCACCATGTAGGCGTAACTAAAACATATTACTTACTCTCATGTAATAATGTACGAATCCTATGAAATTCTGTAGGAACATTCACATGGAATGTTAAAATATTCAACTCGATGGAATGTGAGAATATCGAGTCGGTTACATTAACCATGCACCGATCACTCGTAGAACTAATCGACTAATTGTAACTAATTGAAACAACTCTGATGCAATCTAGTATAACAGATCAAATAACATATGGGCATTTCGTAATGCAATTGTAGACCCAAATGGCACAAGGATTGAATTACGTGAATGAAACAAAATTTTAGTAATATTACAATGGACTGCCGATGACAATACATGTAAAAAGAGGGAATGACTAGTTATCATAAACAAAATATTCCGCAGACAAAACTCTGGATTTTCACTATTATAGTAAGTAAGTGCAATGAGTTCATTGCTTCTTAACATTTTTGATTCAAATGAACAATCATACACCTATGTTGCAATATGTCGACTTGGGGCTTTTAATGGAATGATTTATTCCAACATTATACGTGCCATCTGCAAACATATTTAAAAACAATTTATATTCTAAACAATGGTGCTATGTGCAGCCCACATAAATGTGAACAGTATACCCCGATAGGGTAAGTTAGTAATGTTAAAATATATGCTTCAGGTTGAAACATAACAATATGGCTTGTCTATTGGTTTAGGCAGTGGTCAAACTGTAAATGCCTTGATTTCTGGTGCAAAATTATCATATCTGCGGTACTAGCCCAGCACTGGAAATGTTATCACCACCGCCAGCAGTTTGACTAGCCTGAGTACAAACAAGAACTGGGGCAACACAGACTTCAATTGTTACGTTATCTCCGTCAATTTTAAACACTTCATCCCAACATGAAACAGGCTTTTCGATATCCAGTGGGATTCTTCTACCGGCATTAATGGATGTTGAGAAACTATCGTCCATAATCAACATTGCTTTCTGTATATCTACCTATAATCAACAAGGCTCAAATGTAATAATACGTTCAGTTTACTGTATAACAAAGCTGCATAGTCTTGTTATTATTGACTTGTAGATTTCCTTTACACAGTCAACAATATAAAAATATTTCACTTTCAAAAAAAGCTAAATGTCATTAGTTTGATAATATACTCACATTATTTGATCCACATACATGCCGATTTGCTGTTAAAGATGCCTTTGCTGCAGCAGCCATTGTATTTTTCCATACAGAATTCTTGACGTTTAAAATTGCTTGATAAGCTAGAGTATGCACATGGATCCGAGTCAACTGTCGTGCGTTCTCTATCGACTTTCCATTTTTTCTAATTAGTTTGAACAACAATCTCATTTGATCAAGAACGGTGGCTACACGTGGATTTGAATCGGCAACCAGAGAAATGTTGCCATTGTACATTAAACTGTATAAGTTTGCTATCTCTTGTTCATTCATACCCAAACTATCAGCAAAAGGTATAACTAATTCAGATAACTCCAAAAGCAAGTTTTCTTCCGCAAATGAAGCCATTTCGAAATGAATTTTTGTAGATCTGGGCTGATTAATCATCTGCTGCTTTACTTTCATTAATCTACTGAAACGCATGCCTGAAAAACAATGAAAATGCCTTTGAAGTTCAACCAGATAATCATAGCTGAGTAAAAAATGTTCTCACCCTCTGGAAAAGGATAATTGTCCATCATTTGTAACCCTGAAACCACAAATAAATCTGGTGCAAACTCTGGTAGTAATTTATCAAATTCTTCTAATGAGCTGATAGTGGGATTGTTCGCGTCGTTGTGCACGATATATCTGAGGAATAGTAATACGTTTTCTTAATTTACATTTGTGTGAATAAGGATTCACTGAGTTCAGTAATCATGATCCTTGAAATAGTATGTCATTCACTGAAATGTATCCTTTTTCAGAATGCAACAGCAAATAATAACACACCTATTAGCACGAGAACTTGTGAAAGGCCCCCAAGTCTCACCACGCTTGTACTCCAATACTAAATGTATGTCATCTTGCTGTACATCACCTCCAGCAACTCTGATGTTTGAAGGAATCAGTTGTCGTAAAGATTTTGTCATTTTTGCAGCAAGTAGCACATCACAACCTTCCTTGGCAAACCTGAATGCCATCACTGGCGCATTTCCACCGATATTTGAATAGGAAGATGAAAACGATCGAGCATGAGATACGAGCTGGTTAAATAATGAACCATTAGGCATGAATCGTCTGGAAAATAAGTGTCAGCTTAGTGTATCATTTTGCAGCACAGTTGGCAACAAAATTATTCAATAAGAAATTGTGAAATCACAATCAAACTATCATAAAAAATCGCAGTCTCTGAACACTAAAATGTGAAGAAGTAATTACCATGTCATATACCTATTAAAAGAAATAATTAGCAAAAAGAAACTGCTTACTCTGCCGCGGCCCCATGGCGAAAGTAATAAGCAAAACTCTTCAGCAACTCATCCTCAGATTTTATTTCATCGAAATGTTCAGGATCTCCAACATCTTTAGAATATGTTATTAAATATTTAGCGTCGATGTAAACATCCGTACATATTCCATAACCTATTGCGACCCTGGGCCTTCCCGATCCAACGTGTTTGGTCTCAACTTCTTCTAAACCCTCTAAAACTGCAGTTAATCTTTTTTGAAGTAGGTTCTCAGATTCTCTATAATAAATACCGACCAAGAACGCTAAAACGCTCAGTAAGGTTCCAACTTTTAATCCTTTGTATTCCATTTTCACGCTTAGTCACTTACACACCGACCATCTACAACCTTCCCTGTTAATCCTATCACTCCTATCAATAAAAGTTAAAATGTCAAATACTCGATCCCCGCAAATACGAAATGACACGAAAGCAGTTCGAAGTTCAAGCATTGAGAATAGATTACCCAATTCAAAGCTACCACATATCTGTTTAGGAGGGGATCACAAAGCGAAACACATCAATAAATTCCAAACAAGGAGGGAAATACATCTTTATACACCGGAGTTTTTTCTAGGATTACACGCTTTGTCTTTAACTATCCACAATCGAAATTAATTTTTTATAACATTATGCTTGAACACTACTTTTACAATTGAAAATAATGTCCGAGTATCCTTCGACCCTTCAGGTGCAATTTTATGCTGATCCTTGACGCAGATTTTTAGCATCAAATGTAGTCACGTGGTATCATTTCGACAAATGTGCCATCGAGATTATGAATGGATCATTCATTCATTATGATCATCTATTTTTCGGTTTTTTGATCAATGTTACAATTAGCACATCTCTCGAAGGCTTTGAAGACGCCTAATGGTATGCAATCAAAGTTACGACATTTATTCCCAGATTTTTTCTAATTTTTTCCAATTTCTTTTCGATTTTAAAAAATATTTTTCATTTCGGCCCGGGGTGGGTGTGGGACTCTGAAATTAATTCCGGCCCTATTTTAGGCTCCGCCTTTTCTCTATAAGTCCCGCCCATCACGAGTACAGCAAGCGCCAGGTGGCGGGATTTTAGTTCACAAAAAATCCGCCACATGGCGCTAGCTGTAATTTCCAGACTAGTCACGTGACCCTTTAGGGGTGGAGCTCAAAAATAGTGCCGGACAATTAATTTTCAGGGCCCGCACTCATCCAGGGGCGGCTCAAGTGAAAAATAATTTGAAAATCCGGAAAAAATCGGAAAAAATTGGTAAAAATCTAGAAAAAATCGTAAATCGATCTGGTGCTTTTCACCCCGAAAACTGCGCAAAGAGTATAGTCTTTGGTGTTTTTTACCCCGAAAAATGTGCAAAGACAACAGTCCTTGGTGGTTCTCACCCCGAAAAATGCGCAAAGAGTATAGTCTTTGGTGTTTTCCACCCCGAAAAATGCGCAAAGACTATATCACCAAACAATCCCCTCCCTTTCCGAAGCAACGGCAGTACGGCTTTAGCAGCCGAAGCGACGTAGTCATCAGGAGCGACATCAATGGTAGCGCGTACATCCTTTGAGAAGAGATAGAAGAACCTAGCGAGGAGAAAGAGACATATATTGGGGTAAGGATTAGCAATGGATTAGTACGCAGTTACTGCTGCGCCATTTAGTTGGTTGAGTCCAGTGTCCAGTTTTGATTGAGCAGTAACTCTAGAAGTAGTGTTCCGTTTGATCTACATATTTTGACAAAGTGCTTGACAATCGGTAGCTACTGAAAGACCTATATCATTGGAAATTTCGTGTATTCCCTAATTCGGAAATTTTTTCATAAGCACTGGTGAGCATAATGTTTTTTCCGTGACGATCGTATGCCTGGGCTACCGATCGATCAGCAATTCGTTTCAAAGAATTTGAGCTGGAGGTAATGCGACATGAACGTTGAATTTCGATAGATTTCAAGTAACGATTGAACTCGATGGTGGGAGAGATTGTGCTCCGACTTTCGTTTTTGCACTTCTTTCAAGCGTTTTGCGGCAAATTTCTTGCTAACAAAACCAAAGACTGTAGCGTTTGCTTATTTTTAGAGCGATTTTCCGCGATTTCGGGGTGTGAAAAATGGGCCAAGTAATTCTTTTTCCAAAATTGAACAAGTTATCGTCAATTCATCGATCTGAAAGGTGCAAATCAAGGATATGTCGATAGGATTTATCGCCAGTTTGATTTAATCGACGTCTTCATGGTCGTTACGCCTTCCAACGTAGAGAAAGCGTCCTGGATTAATTAGAACGAATAAATTACCTTTCACCTCGAAAAAACGTCAAGCCTATGGCCCCAGATATCTTACAAGATTCAGGGGAAAAAATCTTCGACCGATCAGTCGTCGTAATAAGACACAAAGATCCGTAAACTGATCAGAGTTCAATTATTCGATTGATGATGATTAATTAACAAGTGCATTATTTCAGGCACAAAGCGGTTTATGTATACTAATCGAACGAATTGCAGCTAATCACGAAACATCCGATCGGGGGCGTGTAATTTGGTACATGGTCAACAGAGTACATATGTGTTGCAGGTTTTCCGTCTTGCATCGACGGCAGTTCGGCTTCGCCGACAGGAGCGGCGACATCAGGAGCGACATTAGTAGCAAAGCAGGTTCCTCAGAGCGACGACGGAGAGAGAAAACGGTGAGCAGAACTTCACATAAAATTTAGTTGAATATTGCTTAAATCGGTTGCGCAAACGTTCCTATATGTATTTTGATCACTCGCTCTCGACTATTCATACTAAAAACAGTCGTTAGAAATACACTAGCCTGGGTTCTGAACAGTCCTTTAAAATTGTAAGAGATAACTTTTCAATTGAATTACGGGTTTCATTCTGTTTTCCAGAATTCGGAGATAATCAATTGATCTATCTAACCAACACAAATTAGATGAAGCCATTATTCTTGATCAACTTTTCATACAAAGTTTTTCAGATTTTTTTGGGCCGTCAATGAAATAGTTTTCAAATCGCTCGAACGTCGGTTTCCATTGTAGTTTGATTACATTATTATGAGCTTCGCTGAAGGATGTATTGCGAATGCACTCAATGCAGCTTCAGAAAAATTCGTAGGGATGATTTTACAATGATTCACTCAATTTCTTTTCTCAATGAGATACGGAATGATTTATTGATCTTTTTCGTGGATACAAATAGAGTATAAATATAAGCGATTGTTACATCGTGATTTGAATTGTACATATGATATTTTTTTTTCTTCCTGGTAGATGACCATTGCGTGACGTAACCGAATCAGGACATCAACGAGTCTCTCCAAAGATCCGCTCCTCTCCATCCTGTTCCGGTAGAGATGGATCTGCAACACATGAGACGTACAACTCCTTTTTTGCGGAGGTATGTTTCATTTAATTTATTCCATTCGAGAGTCCCTAGTAGAATCCAACATTCAGAGTCTGAGTATATGAATTGCACCCCCTTGTAAAATATTTTCAAAATCCTCCTCATAAAATCAGAACACCCAGAATTACCCAATAGACTCAGTAGATGCATACACCCCCCACGATAAAATTCATCAGACACGCCAATAAGGCAAGACAATAATTTATTATCATATAACTTAGTACAATCTTAATATATATAAATCTCGTTTATTATAATTCGAAGGTCTTATACTTATATACTGATCATAAAATAAGTCATACATTAGGTAAGTTATATAATCAGTTAACTAATTGTATATTTGTTATTTATGTTACAGGTCGCAGTTCCTCCGACGTCATTGACCGGACTCCCCCTGTTCATCAGGGGGAGTCCACCGTCCCCTGGGACAGCGCGGCCTCCCACCGCCCCCGGGGTCCCAGGGGACCCAGTCCCCGAGGATTTGTCTCCGGGGATTCGGTATCCCCGCTGGAGGGGATGCCATATCCCGAGGGACATGTCCTCGGGACTGGTCTTCGGGGACGCAAGTTCCCCCAGGGACACGTCCCCGGAGATGCGGTATCCCCGCTGGAGGGGATGCCGTGTCTTTGGGGGCGTGGCCTTGGGGGAATACGCGTCCTCGAAAATCCCGGGAAAAGGAGGCCTCAAGCGGACACTTTGTTTTTCGTTTCTCTAGAGAAATCAAGAAAACGAGTGACCGCTTGGGACCTCCTTTTCCCGGGATTTTCGAGGACGCGTATTCCCCCAAGGCCACGCCCCCAAAGACACGGCATCCCCTCCAGCGGGGATACCGCATCTCCGGGGACGTGTCCCTGGGGGAACTTGCGTCCCCGAAGACCAGTCCCGCGGACATGTCCCTCGGGATATGGCATCCCCTCCAGCGGGGATACCGAATCCCCGGAGACAAGTCCTCGGAGACTGGGTCCCCTGGGACCCCGGGGGCGGTGGGAGGCCGCGCAGTCCCAGGGGACGGGTCCCTGAACTCCCCCTGATGAACAGGGGAAGTCCAGGGGGTCATAACTGCGGCGACAGCATCTCGGAGTACCTGAAATATACAAAAAGTGCATTAATAATGACGTAATATAAGAATATGTTATTACCAATATGATATTGTATGTCAATATATTAGTTACATGTTATATCATATGATCTGTTAATATATTACTGCCAATGTGATGTTATAATATATTACATTGAATATATTTTTATAATATACTCTAACTTATATCACACTGATACTTATTTCATACCTGTAAACGAATCGTGCGATGCCATGTAACTCCTGCCCTTCGTGGTTGGAAGTTGAATGGGTACTGCGATGAACGAGGCACCGTGATGATTGATTGAAAGCCTGAAAAAAATTTCATACAAGAAATAAAGTGAAATTGTAAACCTGAACCTAAGATTTATGAATAAATTTGTTCACAATATAACGGCAAAGATCATTTCTAAACCTATGATAAATTCCCAAATCCTATGGATGGACGAATTATAATGTTTGAACGCGAGGACCACTATCCCGCACTTGAGAACATCATGATGGAATAAGTACTGATACGAGAGTTCATTAACGTGTGATTAATTATACCTAATTGTTCGAAATTTCAACGACAAAGAATATTCTTAGTATGAAGTTACGACGCCAACCTTCTCTATTCTGCATACGAGTGAATTTGTACACCAGATCCAGATTCCCGAAATTGCAAAATATGAATAATTTTTCTTACCTCAAAGAAACGGTAAGCCTTAGGATTTTCTCAAAATTTGAGACGAAATTCCATAATTGTTTTTATGGAGTTTTCTATGCTATTCCTATGTATTTTGATCTCAGGAATCCAAATTTGAAAGTTAAAATGATCTATCTTCAAAATTGACCGAGTTATCGCCAGTTTATCGGTCGAAAATGTAAAAAATCGAGGATATCTCGATGGGATTTATTCCTAACTCAATTAAATCGACGTATTCGTATTCCTTGTGAAAAAATACACAAGAAAAGTGTCCTGCAATTGATTTCAGAAATACTTCACATTTTGACCCGAAAAAATGGTAAGCCTATAGCCTTAGGATTTTCTCAAAATTTGAGACGAAATTCAATAATTTTTTTTATGGAGTTTCTTATGCTATTCCTATGTATTTTGATCTCAGGAATCCAAATTTGAAAGTTAAAATGATCTATCTTCAAAATTGTCCGAGTTATCGCCAGTTCATCGGTCCAAAATGTAAAAAATCATGAATATCTTCACGAGAGTTAGCGATCGAAGTAATTACTTATAATCTGCAGACGTACAAAATATAATCCGCTTCACATGTGAGATTATATGTATAGAAATTAGGCACATTTCAGAATTGAATAAATAAATGAATATATGCATAACTGAATAAATAAATGCATGAACACATCAAGTCAGAAGCAACTAAATCATACCGTATCAATAATTTGATTACGCAATTCAGTTATGCATTCATTCATTCATTCAATTGATTGAATAGTAAAAAGGGCTTCCGAAATACTAATGGATTCATCAACTATTGATACTACTATTCTTATGCGGACATACGATCGTCAGGGTAAAAACATGATGCTCACCAGTGCTTATGAAAAAATTTCCGAATTAGGGAATACACGAAATTTCCAATGATATAGGTCTTTCAGTAGCTACCGATTGTCAAGCACTTTGTCAAAATATGTAGATCAAACGGAACACTACTTCTCGAGTTACTGCTCAATCAAAACTGGACACTGGACTCAACCAACTAAATGGCGCAGCAGTAACTGCGTACTAATCCATTGCTAATCCTTACCCCAATATATGTCTCTTTCTCCTCGCTAGGTTCTTCTATCTCTTCTCAAAGGATGTACGCGCTACCATTGATGTCGCTCCTGATGACTACGTCGCTTCGGCTGCTAAAGCCGTACTGCCGTTGCTTCGGAAAGGGAGGATCTACGTACGAGACGCTGCAATGATCGAATACCGACTTGCACGTTCGCAATTGATTGTTTGGTGATATAGCCTTTGCGCATTTTTCGGGGTGGAAAACACCAAAGACTATACTCTTTGCGCATTTTTCGGGGTGAGAACCATCAAGGACTGTTGTCTTTGCACATTTTTCGGGGTAAAAAACACAAATTTTTACTAATTTTTTCCGATTTTTTTTCGATTTTTTCCGGATTTTCAAATTATTTTTCACTTGAGCCGCCCCTGGATGGGTGCGGGCCCTGAAAATTAATTGTCCGGCACTATTTTTGAGCTCCACCCCTAAAGAGTCACGTGACTAGTCTGGAAATTACAGCTAGCGCCATGTGGCGGAATTTTTGTGAACTAAAATCCCGCCACCTGGCGCTTGCTGTACTCGTGATGGGCGGGACTTATAGAGAAAAGGCGGAACCTAAAATAGGGACGAAAATTAATTTCAGAGGTCCACACCCATCCAAGATCGGCACAAATGAAAAATATTTTCTAAAATCGAAAAGAAATTGGAAAAAATTAGAAAAAATCTGGGAATGAATCTGGGATCGTCTGGGATGGTGTAACTTTGGTTGCATACCACTAGGCGTCTTCAGGGCCTTAATAGAAATGAGCTGATTGAAAAATGGATTGAAAGAACCGAAAAAAATGGAGAAAATGCGAAAAAATCAGGAAAAAACTGGGAATAAATATATCATAGATGATCATATTGAATGGATGATGATGATTATCCATTTATGATTTCGATAGCGCTTCTGTCGAAATAATTCCTCGTGACTACAATTGACGCCCAAAAATCTGCGTCAAGCGTTAGCATAAAATTGCACCTTATCACTCAACGTTTTTTGGTGTCGGTGTTTTTTCATACCACATGTACTCCGGATTCAACATAACCCCTACCGCTGATCAAACGTCGCCGTATAGGACTTTCAGTCAACTCAGGCGATATATTCAGTGGTTTTCATACTCATTGCTTATTTCTTGTAGCAAACAGCTCATTATTCCAACTCTAATTTGGTTTACTACTGCAATATTTATCATAGTGAAGTATCTGACCTCAATTACACAATTAGATACCAAAAACTTTGATCAAGTAAGAAGAAGCAACGATATGGAGGATAGAGTTTCTAAAGTTGATGTCGGATTCATTGAACCGTGTGAAAGTTGGAAATTGTCCAGTAGATTTTTCCCAAGCAAAGTTGGAGGTAAACCAGCATGGCTTAATCTTGAAGATATTTTACATAAAGAGGATGCAGAATGTCAATTCTGCAGAGAACCGTGCATATTCTTATGCCAAGTGTATGCTCCGTACGAAGAAGATACCAAGGCATTCCATCGTACAATATTTATTTTCATATGTAAAAACTCTGAATGCTGTAAGGCTAACGAAAATGGCAATTTGAAAGTATTTCGGTCACAGCTAGAGAAAAATAACAAGTTTTATCCATCAGATCCACCAGTCGAATCTGAGAATTGGAGACCAGATATAAGTAAACATTTAATGCATCTCTGATTTATAAAGAATAAATTTTGTTATACTTGTCAGATAGCAATTTTGTTATTTAATACTTATTTGTGCTTTTTTTTCATTGGATTTAAAACTTGCTGGCAGATGCAGAGGCTTGGACAAAATCCTGCCACGTATGTGGACTGTACGCACCTAGTCACTGTTCAAAATGTAAAAGAGTATACTACTGTTCTCGCCAACATCAAGTATATGACTGGAAACATGGTCATAAAATGTCATGTGTTTTGTCATCAAATATGGAAGAAAATTCTTTCTTATTACCTGAATATGAAATAGTTATTGAAGCAGATGAGGATTCGAATCAAATATCTGATAATGAAAAGGATGACAATGAAGAACAAGAAAGGAAGTATGAGAAATTGTTGCAAAATAAGGAGACTGGAACTCTTCAAGACGAAGAAAATGTTGACGTTGACTTATTGAAAATGTCTGCTGCTAATGATGATGAAACTTTCTTCAAATTCACGACTAAAGTTGAAAAATATCCAGATCAAATTCTGAGGTAACTGTGAAATTGATACATTCATCCTAATGTTCTTATATTAGCCACAGGTACAATTTTTAATGCTTTCAATTATCATCTCATTTGTCACAGATATGAAAGAGGTGGGAACCCTTTGTATATATCATCACAAAATCAAGCAAAGAAATTTCCCAACTGTGAGGAATGTGGTGGTGAAAGGCAATTTGAATTCCAGGTTTGTATGCAGCAAACTCTTTCATCAGTTTTCTCTCCTAGATTCAAACTCCTGCAAGCGTCGGACTTAGATGTAAAATTTACCGATATCGAAATGCATGAATTAAAAAAATTACATCCTAATTTTGTACCTAATTTTTGTACAGTGTATATCATAAATAATAGTTCAATATTTCGGTTTTTCTTGCTCAGATTATGCCACAATTACTAAATTACTTAAAATTTGAGGATACCTTGAAAAGTTTGGACTGGGGAATATTAGCAGTCTTCACTTGTAAAAATTCATGCCTACCAAAAAATGGGTATGTCTTGGAATACGTGTGGAAACAAGATATTCAAGATGTGGAAAATAAAGATTCTCCGTGATAATCGGTAACTGTATATTGAACATTTTTGATGTCGCTCTTCTTCCTCGTATTATGATATAAAAATATTTTAGAAAATTACAATTTTGAGATATTTGACTGCGAGAAAACCATCATACTTATTTCTTAGTCTCTACATAATGCTACACTTAGCTGAAACCTTGTGTGCGCTTATGGTATATAATTCTACTTTCATTATTCAAAAACAGTAGCTCAGGCTTGATAACAATAGCCTTGAGCATTAACAAACTTCGCTTTTAACATAATTGTCACAGTAGCTTTGTATAAAACTGACGTTTAAACTACGGATACTAAAAGAATCACTTCAGACTTTAGAAACAGAATGGAAGCTTTTCTGATCCGAACATAAAGTTTGACGTTACAAGCTATGAAAGCTCTAACAATGTTGATTAACATTTTTAAGAAAAGATAATACATAATCTGAATTGTAAGATTCACCAATGATGTACTACACATTACATAGTGCATAGAACTGATTAAAAACATGATTTCACTCTAGCGAAAAAAAACAAACTGGGAAAAATCTTTTTTGATTCTTGTCTCAGGTTTGTAACTTAAAAATATTATTAATTGTTTAAACCCTATTTTGGGCAACACTTTGTCAATGATTCAATCGAAAGCAATACGATCATTTAATAAAAGACCCTTGTAACAGATTGACATAGTCTAAAACCTCATAAAATCAGATAAAAAGTTTGCGCTTGCCGCACACAATCGTTTGAAACGATTTAATGTTAATTTTCTTACGGCTTTCGTGAGATTGTGTGATAAATCATAAGGATCTTGTATACACATCTCGGAGTCAATCCTAAATAATTCGACAGAGCCATCAGTTTGGTTCTTAATATGATTGACATATGGTAACATTTCCTCTGACAGTAGATCAAGCTCTACAAAATTCAGTTTTGGTATGGCACGGCCAATAATCGGACAGACAACAGAATAACGATAATCAAAATCAGAATAAAAATCAAAAAATCCGTGTAACAGTTGTGTGAAACTTAGTTTGTGCTCACTGCCTACCTCAAAGGTTTCACATATTCCAGTTTCCCATCCTGAAATGATAAGTTCACGATAAAAAAGTAAACACAACATAAATACTTAGTCCTGTTTATCAGGCATTTATGTACTTCATCAAATATGAAACTTTACTTACCATCAATGATTCTAGATTCGTTCTGTTTTGCAATCAAATTCGCTACACTTGGTAGTATTTTTTTCGCTTGCAAATAGAAAATGACATACCAATAAATTGCATAGTTACTTATTGTATTCTGTGATCCACACAGCTTACAGGAAGAGAGCCATTTCTTTACAAACAACATCAACTTTCGACATGATGGATAATTATTAATGAAACACCTGAAAAAAAAAAAAAAAAAAATGTAAAACTCATCATCAGTTGAGCATAGTAATTAAAACTACCAAACTGCTCACTTTATGAGTCTCGTATTTTCAACGCTAAGCCCGTTCTTGAAGGAAATATCACACCTCAATTCAGTATCTCTATGCCGCACTTTAATGATTGGCGTTCTACTGCCTGTTACGATTGCATCTATTTCCCAGGCTTGCTCATTTAAAGATAGGCAACGTTCCACGGATTTGATTTTTTCCATTTGATAGTTCTCTGAAGCTTTTTTTCCATTGTAAATACCTATAAAATATTTGAATCATCGGTTAGTCGTCTAATGGTAATGTCGTCTTCACACCAGACGTTTTTATTGTGCATGAATAACTTGTTGTGCAGTCCACATGTGCTTACCACAATCAAGGAAAACATCAATGTCACTATCTGGAAAACCTAGCCCAGTAACTCTTGATCCAAAAGGATATGCCTTGGCTTCAGGATAGGAGCATCTAACAGTGTCTTCCAAGCATTTCAATAAGGTATTAACTTTTGCTTTTTCGCCAGTTAACACCTGATCAGACATGTTAATCAAGTTCATAACTTCTGCTTCTGAGTTTTTCAATAAAATTTTTGTTTCATTCGGTAAAGGGCACCTTGAATAATCACCGGTATGCACCAACCATTTGTGCATTCTTTCGCGGGTATGGTTCATGTAAAGCTCAGTGACACCAAGCCATAAGGTAGCACATGGAATACAAGAGTCATAAATTAATTTATCCCCAAGTTTACCCATTTGAGTTAAAGATTCCTGGTGTCCTTTGCTTTGTAAGTGGGCAGCAAAGTGAAATTCTGCATTATATGCAACATCACATGGTTGGCACCAATATTTCTGAATATTGTACCAAGTACTTTTTATCTCCACCAAAATATCTTGCTGAATCTTTTGCATTGCATCAATCCAAGACTGTTTTGCTTTGTCATGAAAATCATTTGTTAAGTGTGCAAGTATGTATTCATTATTTTCAACAACTGAGTCACACGCAAAACATTGAATACTTTTTCCTGAACATTCAAGCATGAATTCCTTTGCTAGTGATAGATCACTAAACTGATCTGGATGGTTTTTGAATAATTTATCTATTCTTTCAGCCTCAGATAAGTGAATTGTATGTGCGGAGCTGCAAATGTGTTCATAAAAAGTTTGTACATCGCTATCCACACTGTTTTCACAAATAAGACAGTATAACGTATTGGATGTTTTTGGGAAACATAATTGGCAACTCAATTTTATTATTCTTAGCTTCTCAGGATTAGTTTGATAAATGTGCTCAATATCAGCTGTTAGAAATCTCGGATCAAATGTGTGGCTTTTTTTTGGTGTGGCCTTCTGTTTTCGAGGGTTTTGTGGTTTGATTCTTGAATTTTTAGATTTATTATTTGAAGATACACTAGCCCGTTTTGATGAATTACCATTTTTTTGCACATTGTTTTGTGTTTCACCAGTAGTCCCCGGTGCTTTTTTCTCTGGTTGTGCTTCTTTAACTATCATTTTGTTTACAGTTATCTCTAAATTGGCGATAGTTTCAGATAAACTTGAAATATTTGAATTTGTAGCAATTCCTGAATTGAAAGCTTGTTTGATTTTTTCCAAGTCAATGTGGACTTGTAACATCTGATTCTTGCTACGTTTTTCTTGGCCCTGAAATTGTATCAGCTTAGTTATATGTTTAGGACTTTGAGTGTGATATACTATGCTGGGCACATCTTTCAAATGACTATTGCAAGGTTCACAATATACTTTATCTTTCATATGCTGCAAACAATTTTTTTTTATTAATGAAAGCATCCATTTAGGAACTTTAAATAAGCTTGACTGTGAATTTGTGGTGACAGTTTTTGATATAGCGCTGTTAGTTACAGTTGTTGTAGAAGACTTTGTTGTACGTGGGTGTTGCGCGGTGTCTCCTTCTATAATGGTACTACCTAATTGTTTTTCAAGGGTATTTTTGTATTTTGCGAATTTTGCAACATGATTTTTCGATTGTGTGTGAGCAATTAGGTCCTGTTCAGTTTTCAAATGAGCGTCACAAGCAACGCAATATATTTCTTTTTGTTTATGAAGCAAAAGGTGCTTAGATATCAATGGAAATGATTTCTGAGATATTCGGAATAAGGTTGGGGCTATGTCTTGTAAAGAGTTCGTGGTGGCATTTTGCATAGCTAGTTGTAACTGTTCATTATTTATCTTGCTGGGATGTGAATTAGGAATACCCTTCATCTTTCCTGAAACAGCTGATTTTATGTTTGATTGTGCGATCTTAGCTTTGTGAGATCTTAATGCAACAATGTGGCGATTAGTGTTTGTGTGGGCCTTCAGGCTTTCTACATTTCTCAAGTGAGCATTACATACGACACAGTATAGCTCGTTTACTCGTTTTTCCAACATATGTTTAGAGATCAAAGGAGTTAGGTGTTGGGGAATGTGAAATGACGTTGCTCCTGGTGGATTTGACACTGAACTTGAAGTACTGATAGTTTGCCAACTATTTGATAGACAACCAGACGATTCTGAATAACCCGATGAATGTGTGGGTGATTCCCAGCTACGAATGGAGGGTGGAGATGAATCAGAAATTGGCGATGATCCATCGTATAATTCCCAAGAACTTGATGAATTTTCTGTTGACTCCCAGCCACCCGACAAATCATTCAATGCTTTCTTACTGCTTGTAGGTAACATTATCTTGGAGTCTCTCTTTTTCAGCAGTCTTTGATGTTGCTTACCCGATACATGTGCACAAACATTTAACCACCCATGAATGAAACTTGTGCACAATTTGCAATTATACATCCCAGACTCGGCAGGTCCTGTTATTGAGTTGTCTTGCATTGTTCTCCATATTACAATCGGTATTTGTGATGGTTTACTCGGCTGAGGAACAGGCTGATAGTCATCATTTTTTGCTTTTGTGTTGACACTATGACCATTGCCTTTGATGTGTTGGATGCAATTTTGGTAGCCATTTATGGAGCAGTGACACAAATTGCAATAATATCTTGAAGCCTCTACATGAAATGTATAGTTATTCACAATTACTTGGCATCGAGCTTCAGGCCACGTGTCAAAAAAATGGTTTTTGACACGATTTTTTTGGAACTTATCATGGTTTCTTTTGGCGATATGCTCAAGTACTGAACTCCATCCAGATAGTTTTTGGAAACAGCAACAGCAAAAAAAAACTTTAGGTTGAAGTAAAATCATTTGGTTTGCAATGAGCAGAGCATATGAAATGTGAGCTGTATCCAAATCCTGTGCAATTTCATTCGATGGCTTTGTTTCTTCTTCACATAAATTATTAAAATGATTCTGCTCATGAAAATGATGAATAAAAGTCTCCCAGTTTGTAGCAATATAATCGGTACACAACTTACAAGTAACACTATTTGCTTCTATAATACCATTGGCACTGATGTTTTTCATTCTATCACAGTGTTGTTTACTCACTACATGTTCTTGAATATCACATTCAGCCAGCTGGGTTTCGCAAATTTTACACAAAAATCCATCTTGATGTGAAAATATCCCATATGCAACATCTAGGGACTGGCATATTGGACCCAATATCACGTCCGACTGGGCCTGGCCGATTTCGAAGCGAATCGTATTCATTCTAAGCAGCAATTAACCTAATCTGAAAATATTAAAGAGTAAAAGAAAAATTTACAACCCTGTTGAATACTCTTTGTTCTAACAGGCATCACAAGACAACTCTAGCTTTTAATTATCAGATATCGATAAATTTAAAAAAAGGCAAAAATTTGTAGCTACATAGTATGATTGAAAACGAATGTCTAAATTTTTTACAATAGAGCTGAAACGCACCCATATACCGAAATTTCTGAGTACTGTCATTGTGTGCAAATAATTGACCGTTAAAAAAAAACTAAGAACAGTTCGTGATTTACGCACTTACCTATTATCGTTAAAGGACAAACAGAACGAAAATGACACGAAATGAAATAAACAGTTCCAAGGTGGTCCAAGAAAAATAGAATTTATACTGTACAGAGTGCAAGTGGAGCAGCCAGGGTAAATCGTGAGCCAAGGAATTTTGGAAATCCACTGTTTATTAAAGATCAGTGGTGCTGACCGAGTGCACCTAAAGGCCTACCACTATTGACTGCCCAGAATTGATGGAAACAAATAGATGAAGTGCGTGTAGTGCCAACGAATTTAGAAAGTTAATTCGTTGGTAGATCCGATGTGGTGGTGTGGTGCGGTATTTTGCAATAAATTGAAAGGTTTGAATTAGATGAATTTAATGCTATTGGTTGTGAAAATATGAAGGCCAATAGAATACTTGTTTATAACTTATCGAAATCGTTGAAAACGCTGCTACATAACAATCGTACGTTGTGGACTAGCCAACTTCAGTGTCACCATTTTGTTTGTCGCCCCGTGTATCGAGATACCGAATTAAACTAGAACCAACTCGTGGTTAACTTCACAGAACCTCGAGACTCGGTGTTTCTGTTTGCGCGAAAACGTGCAAGTTGTTTCGGAAAAGATTGTGCAAAAGTATTCTTGATCACAAAGTATAGTGGTGTTCACCCTCAGGAAATATAAGCATGTTTTTGTGATCATCATTCGGAGTGTAAGCTTAGTAACGCTCTGTGATGGCCGAGATTGCGAGTTCTAGCATGTTTACAAACGGTGAGGCATCTTCAGGGACATCCGATCTCCTTCAGAGAGCTTTCCAGGAAGTTGTCGATGAAGATGATACAGAAAACGAGTTTGTAGCATTCCTTCAAAGTGATGGAGTCGATTCACACACTATTCAGTTAACACCAGCGCAAGCTGCCGCTTTGGGGTTAACTTTTGAAGTTGACTCTGTCGAAGAAGCTTCCGATGAAATTATATACCAAACCGATCAAAACGGAGTAATTACTGAACTTCAAGAACATTTAAACGACGATGAGATAGCTCAGCTTCAGCAAGAACAGACTGAAGATCCATGTACAATTCAGGGTGTGCAAGGTACTATAAGAATCACGGGTACAATGTTGCTTGGTAATTTGTTTCATAGTATCAGAAGAGATCATGTGTTCAAATTTGTTTTCGCAGATGCAGATTTGACAATGCAAGACATAGGTGTGATAAGTGAAGAAAATAACTCCGACGTAGAGGATGAGCCAAAACAAGTTGAAGATATTGCCATAGAGCAGAATTTTCCTATCCAACAAGAAATTCCAGCACAACAACCATCCAACAGTTTTAAAACAACTGAACTTCAATTTTCCACTAATTTAGAAGCTGGCACTCAATGCAGATTTACTGACAATCAAATACAAAATCTGCATTTCAATAACATTCACAATTCTCATGCGCAGATACTTAAACGATTACCTGTTATCTTACCCTCATCTCAGTTTGTTCTGAAACCTGCTCAAACAATTCTTAAGCCAACACGAAATGTCCGAATCCTCCCGAATACAAACAAAATTCTAAATGGTACAGTCAACACAATTAATGCTGTTCATTCGCTTAGTAGTTCGAGTCAGAATTCCATATTAATACCAAAAACAAAGTTGTTGAATGGTTTATCATCCCAAATGTTGAAAGCAACGCCTCTTACTACTCAACTGTTGAGTTCCAATAACATCTCTGCTCAATTGTTGGGCACATCACATATTGTCGGAAATTCATCAGAATTATGTAATCATGTTATGGGTACATCTCAAATTGCCACAACGGTGATAAATGCAACACCGGTATCAACGCAGACAATTCTGAATTCTCAAATTTGTTTGTCTTCTCCAGTATTGAGACCCACCCAACATTCCATCCAGCGACAGAATACACAACATTTTTTAACTCCAATTGTAAAGAATACTTCTCTTCCATCCTCTGCTGTCAAAACAAGCAATGTTCTCACTAATAGTAATTCAAAAAATGTTACTTCTGGACAAATGCTTAAGCCTATGCAAATGCTTCGCACCGTTCCTGTGTCGATGATAAAAAGTACTGGTGCATCCTCACCATTATTGAAAAATGTTGTTTCTACTGCATCAGGTATTAGGGCAGGGTCAGTAGTTAAAGCAAATATTCAAGACTTGAAAACGATTCCGACTAGTAATGCATCGGTTTTGAGATCTACGCAGATGGCTTCTACCCCGATATCTATTTTGAAGCCACAAAGTAGAATAATCACAAACAATTCTATGGGACAGAATCTATTGCATAATACGCAGACTGCTGTTGGAAATGTACCAAATGGTATGCAAAACTCATGTATACAGCAATGTTCAGTGTCCAATATGCAAAGCGAATCAAATGGGATAAAACAAATTCAAAGTAATATGAATGCTGTAAAAATGAGACAAAATGCTGTTGCTAATGGCGGTGCTGCATCATTAGCAAAAAAAACTAAACCTGCCGTCGTACAAAAGACTCCCAGTGCTGTGATGGAAAAAACTGATACATCAAAGCCACTAGGCTCCAGCGAAAACCCAATACAAATCGTACAGCAGGGTCACACCTTTCATAGGTAGTTAGGGGATATATTTTGTCCATCAGTCATTTTTTTTCCAATTGGTGTGGAAATTACTTTTTTAATGCTTTCAGTATGCAACGACTGACACAATCACAATTGAAGCAGATTGCTCATGTTCTACAACAGCGTAGCCAAGAAGCAGCGATGCCAAATGAAAGGATTGTGTACAGGTACAAGAAGTTCTTGCATTATATTCTGGCATGAAAGTGCTGGTGATTACACATTACCTCATCTTTTTTTGTTGTGTAATTACAGAGTTGTCTTCCCAGAAGAACTTGATCTGAGAATCAGAAATCCTGTCAACTTACTCAGAGGCCGGGGAGGGAAACGAGGCAGGCCTAAGAAAAATGCTATCCGACCACCCGTTGTACCTCCAAAGCCAACTGTAGTAGCCGAAGAAGAACCAGATGAAGTGAAGGTATTATCCAATTATCTTTGCATGAATTTGTATATTCTGCATAAATACCATCAGATATTACATATATTATCTCATTAAAGGATGAGCGCAAAAAAGTGATAGCTCGAACAAGATCTGGTAGACTTTCTCGGCCTCCCAGACATATGGTACGCGATTACAAGCATCTACATCACTTGGATTTCATGCAGCCAGATTTAGATGACTCTGATGGAGGCTACAGTGATTACAATACGAATGGTGATAAAATCGACGACGACGAATCACCTAAGGAGTTATTAACTGGCCTAGAAATTCCAAAACGAAAAATTTCTGATCATTTCAAATGTCCTACCTGTCATAAGATTTACC